>NC_083651.1:12046250-12218923 GCF_963576545.1 Limanda limanda
GCTATGACCAGTGCAATGGTATGTAGATGGTAATGGTTAGCATTTATCTGGAGAACCCAGAGGGTGTATTTCAAATATTGCTCTCAGGATTTACAGCTACAACACTATGAGTTTGGATTAAAAATTTTCATGTGAGCAGAATTAAAACTTCGTTTAACATTTTACTTTCTGATGTAATTTGTCATGGAAATTACGCCATATGCAAAAAAAGATAATTCCAGTTTGGAAAGATGTTGTTGGTTCCTCATCTTTCATCACACAGTCAAGATGGCGACAGAGATTTTTCCCTCAACTTTTCTTTACAGTCTTGAGTGAAGCATCCAGATACAAGTTTCTATAATTGTCATTGTAAATATACCTTTGCACTCCAAATAGTAAGTGAGAGGATGGAAGCATGTGACATCATTATTTTGGTTCAAATCCTCCGTGCTGCCCACAAACGCAGTTATGAGTTTTCATTTCTGAATCAAGATGAACAGTTCTTGTTTGATAAACTAATGTCCCAACATGAGCGTCCTCTTGTATGTATTAAACCAGTTTTATTAGTATTCAGTGGTAGATCTATACATATTTGATCGTGTCCCTTTGTGTCATGAAAAGAATCTTTATATGGTCAGATCAGATACAAACATTCAAGAGCATATGAATGG
Organism: Limanda limanda; assembly: GCF_963576545.1. Classification (NCBI taxonomy): domain Eukaryota; kingdom Metazoa; phylum Chordata; class Actinopteri; order Pleuronectiformes; family Pleuronectidae; genus Limanda; species Limanda limanda. The sequence continues at coordinate 12,046,901 of NC_083651.1, forward strand.
AATGAGGACTTTTATCTTAATATCAATCTGTGGTTCACCTGTGTAATTCACAAGTCCTAGCTACGTCTGCTCCAGTGACGATTCACTTATTTTCATTTTCAACCAAGGCATTAATTGTTTCTTTATCTGATTGGATTCTAATGCCTCCTCTATTTTTGTCTTCACGAGAAAGTGGGACATGATGCTAATTCCAGATGTCAATTTTTTTTTAAAGTAAAGCTGTTCCCTGTTTGAACCTACTGAGAGCGTTTGTGCGGAGCTGTTACTGTGCAGTCAGAGACGCTGCTGTGAAGAACCATTTTAGAAGAAAGAAACTGGACAATGCAGCAGCAGGAGAAAAAAGAAGTGTGGGAGGAGGATGTGATGTGGTCCTGTGATCTCCCAGCAGTTTCTATGGCATCACTCATGCACTGTTTTATCTACTGAATATTCAGCTAGCTGCAGTGAGAGAGTGAGAGTGTTCAGCCATTTTCAGACATGACCTCTGGGTGTAATCCGGAGAATTGGCTACGGAGTTTACCCGTTGTCTGCCTTTCACACATGCACAACACAGCGGGAAGTTTTCTGCAGCAGACAGTGGCAGGAAGTGACGTATTAACCCTGCAGCCAAGATCACGTGATCATGTTTACAGTTTCATTTTTTCATTTTTGAGACTGTTGCTTGTTAGAAGCATCATCATTACCCCCACTCGCTTGTGGTGAACCCAGGGGTGGATGCCCTGCTGTGTTCTAACATCAGCTTCAGGATTTTTACGGACTTTATATTTAGAGGCCAGGCAGAGAAATTCTGCAGGAGCTACGAAGCCTCTCACCCGGACATTTGCATTCACACATGCACCTTCTCCGGAGAAAATACGGAGGAGCTGCGGAGTCCTGTGCATGTCTGAAAGCAGCTAAAGTGTGTGTGTGTGTGTATGAGAGTTAGTGTTAATGTTTTTGTGATAGTGAATTTATGTATGACTGACTGTGTGTGTGTGAGTGAGTGTGTGTGTCTTAGCGTGTGGAAGTGACTGTGAGTGTGTTAGTGAGAAATTGTGAGTTAGTATGTGTGTGTTAGTGTGTGTGTTAGTGTGAGAGACTGAGTGTTTGTGTGTGCGTGTGAGTTTTTTAAGGGGAGTGAAGAGGAGGATTTATGTCATATCAGCCAGCCTCTATATTTTCTGCATGACGGCGAACGGTCAGGTACCTACTCATGCTCCAAAAGGAAAAACTGTGGAGGCAGAAACGTCTGTGACGAGTTTCCTGAGCCCTGGGCAAGTGCTGTTATACAAGACGGCCCTCCTCTCTCCCATCTCGTTTACAGATGCTACAGATCCTGATGGGATGTGATAAAAGGGGGGGTTTCATCCTCAAATTGACACACCAACACACAGATGTGTGTGACGTGATGCGTGTTATTTCCTATTCCTTTTCTAGCCCCTATTCTGCCACTGGGGCTGTTGTCTGAGGCAATTTATTTACGATGAATCACATGTTGAACCTTCTGAGTTTTGGTGATTTCTGATGTTTGATGATTTTTGATATTTGTTGGTTTGAAAAGGTTTGATGTGTTCTAAAGTGACTGGCAGCCAAAACAAGCCTTGGAAGAGAAAATGGATATTCTCCCTCATCTGTCATTTAGATGTTCAGGAGAAAACTTCACGTGGTGCCAGCTTTGACTCAGTTAAAACTGGTTTTAAGCAGCTTTCCTGTACTTCGGAATAGTTTTCTTTGCTTAAAAGAGTAAGTATGAACTGAGGAATGGTTGCTGAGAGTTGTGTAGAGGGCGGCACACAGCAAGAAGATTCCCGGTTCGATTCTCAGTTTGGTCGGGGTCTTTCTCCGTGGACTTGCATGTTCCCCTTTTGTCCCTGTGGTATGTGTGAGGATAAGTGGTTGTTGGCCCTGCCATAGACTGGCCACCTGGCTCCAGCTCCCCCGCAACCTCCTAAGGATAAACGCTATAGATAATGAATGGATGGAGTTGTTTAGACCTGTATTTATGTACATTTCCTGTGGTGGAAAGATGGTCTTGTTTGAGGACGCCATGTATGTGATAAAGGTTGCAAGAGAAAAAAAGAACCTAATCTTCCAAATATAGACATGGGTTGTCTCGGTTACATGTAGAATTTAAGCAACGGTATCCAGGCGTGAAAAGATGCTGGATTGTTAGATCAATGCGGTTTCAATAATTTACTATTTCTTATGCCATTGATGAAAATCAATAAATATGGTGTTGGTGACTTTCTAGCACTAAATAAATCGGCTTATTACGCTTAATGAAACTGTATTCTCTCCTAGATTGTGTTTCGTTTTTGTCTTCAGGATTTTGGGTCAAACTTCTAAATAATCAATTACATAAAGTGAATAAAAACACATTAATTCCCGATTTTCTAGAACAGAAATCACAGTAACAGTAAGTGACTGATGGTACAATTTACGAGTAAATATCTGTGTGTGTGTGTGTGTGTGTGTGTGTGTGTGCGTGCGTACAGCTCAATGATCTCTCCCAGGAGACATGGAAATGCAATAGAATGAAATCTGGACGACAATACCAGTACAGTGGGCTCCGGATATTAAGTAATCTACTGTTTATATGAATCAAAACACTTGAGACAGAATAATTCAATATACAAAAGCTTTTTAAATAATTTGGTTACAGTGATCAGTTCTCTTACAGTGTTCATTTTGGATCTTTTCCTATATATTTTTTTTAATATATAAAATAAACTATCTTGTCACATTCATTGAATTAAAAACCTATTTGATTTTTTAACATACATACAGGACAGTTCTTTCAACCCAGGGCTGAGCTTTGTCCCGTCTTTAAGAAAGCAGCCGCAGCCTCTGGAGCCTGTGACAGGGGGCAGCACAAGGCAGGATTACCAACTGTGGGCACCACAGGCAATTTCCAGCCATCCCAGACCACCATGGAAGAAGAAGCCCCAGGTTGACTTCATTTCAATTGTGTCTTCATGATTTGACCACACATCAGTTGAAATTTGCATCACTAAACTAGAAGATACCAAATATGAAGGGCTCTCCATCCTCCCAATTTGAAGCCCATGAGAGACCCTGTGTGAAGATGTTAAACGACCATCACTGCTGAAAAAGCGCAGGAAAGTGCTGCAAATTGCGAAAACGACAATGGGAATGTTTCCAGGGGACCCAAAAAAGTGATGAACCTGGTTGTGGTTCATTACTTTTTTGTTGTGGCTTGTGAACTGAAGTCTGCTATTCCTCAGTGGTGATGGAACTTCACAACGTTTCAAAGTATTTTCATGTGTTGTGACTTTTTGCAACGCATGTGTCGGGAAAATAATGATGTTTTCTTAATTTGCACGTGTGTTGAACTCGCCCGGCCACTGTAATTTTGTCCCTTTTTAAAGATCACATTTAAGAACCCACCATATATACACACATACATATTTTGCTTTGACTCTTCCTGTCGCTGTCTGACTGCATGACAACCTTCAGATGGCTTGTTTTCGACATATCTCTATTATGACAGTCACCTTAATGCCTTCAGCTTTATGCCACAACAACAGCCTGTTTGGCCACAGTGTCCTGGGTTGAATTGCAGAAGTGAAACTATTCAAACTTGACGGCCTGAATAAAATCTGAACATTTCTCACGCTGAAACATTTACATTCAGACTTTATTTGGAGCTGCAGGACATCAGCATATGACTTCAGTTTTAAGAGCCCCCCCCCCTCTCTCTCTCTCTCTCTCTCTCTCTCCCTCTCCCTCTCCCCCCATCCACCTCTTCTCCATCTTCTCTATCTTCCAACAAGTGAGGACCCCTCTTTTTCTTTCAGTTCAGCGCCGAGGCTTTGATTTGAATATTAAGCGTCTTCTGGAAACCCCCCCCCCCCCCCCCCACACATACACACACACACACCCCCAACCCCCTCCATCCATTTCGCTGTTAAATCGATGGAAATGACAGAGTGCAGGTGCAGCGTCCGTTAGAGCCAGCCAGGAACCCGGCGTGTGGTGCACTAGGACCGGGGAGAGATCCTCCTCGTCGTGTGCATTGCAACCACGGCGCGGAGCTGTGGAGGAACCCCCCCCCCCCCCTCCCATCGGATCTGGCCATTATATCCATACATTTCTTTTTGTCGTCGGGAGTGCAGAGGACCGCACCAACCCGTGCGTCTGGGATGGTCGAAACCCCCCCCCCCAGGAGAGGATAAGTAATTAAGCCCGATTTGCGCAAAAGTCCGCCGTGAGATTTTTTCTTTTTTGGATTTCATCGGGAGGGAGGATGATCACTTCGCAGCTTCGCCCCCATTCGTTTTGATGCATACATTTTTCTATTGGTTGTAGTCGTGGTTTTTCTTTTTTCCTTCTTTCTTCCATTTCTACCCATCATCGTTTTTTTTTTTTATTTCCAGGCGCGCAAAGTCACATCTGCGTAGGAGAGCGCCTCGCGCACTTCTTCCCCCCCAAAAGACAAGAGACAAGATCTCCATTCTTCTGTTTGGATTTAAAACCGCACGACTGGCTGAATGGGCGACCCGGCTGCAACACAGACTGTCACTGGCTCGCACCCGCTTTATGGAAACGTGTTTTCTCTGCTGACATGGAGTTGTGATGTCCAAAGCCACTGACTAACGAACAGCGTTGTACCATTTTGGCATCGAGTTGAAGGTAGGCCAGTTTCCCCTCTTTGCCTCTCAGACCCTATAGCACCATTTGGGTTTTCCTCATCATTAAATAAAGTTGACAATATTGAGTTTAACTGATTCTTCGATTTTTTTGTCCCCCTACCTGGGGATGAAGTGATCACCTTTACTCTCGAAAAGACGCGCCGGTGATTTGACACTCGTCAGTTTAAAAGGGCTCCGAGACAGTTATGCGTAAAAGGAGGAGAAGTTCAGCACCTGACACTGTTGCAGCGACGGGAATCCATCGAAAACCCTGCGAATCATAATGTGCCACAAACGTCCAGGAAGTGATAATCACATATTGAGACTGTACTGTGTGTGTGTGGAGGGAATCTCAACCATGTGTTGGCTCATGAGCTCCGTCATGAAGGAAGCCGGAGAAGCCCTCTGCAGTGCGGTCTCTCACACACCGGCCCGCGGGGCTCACTGGAGCTCACTGAGAGAGAGGGGGGGTGGGGGGGGGGGGGATCTATCGCCCAGATAGAGGTGTAAACGAAGCAGCAGCTGAACCTAGAGACAGTCTAACACGAAACCTCATTACAGTGGCTCTGTTGATGCAGACGCTGCTGATGGAGGCAGGAAAAAAATAGACCCAAGATTTGAATGGATGTGGCACAGAAATAACTTGTAATGCGCACTGGCTCTATCTCCGTCTCTCTCTCTCTCTCTCTCTCTCTCTCTCTCTCTCTCTCTCTCTCTCTCTCTCTCTCTCTCTCTCTCTCTCTCTCTCTCTCTCTCTCTCTCTCTCTCTCTCTCTCTCTGTGTGTGTGTGTGTGTGTGTGTGTGTGTGTGTGTGTGTGTGTGTGTGTGTGTGTGTGTGTGTGTGTGTGTGTCACTTGCGCGATCCCACTGATTGAGTTTTGAAACGACTGCTGCATGTGCGCGACACGGTGCGTCACTGTTACTTACAGGCTCCGATGTGGACATACCAATGCCCAAACTAGCGCGTCGTTTTTTTTGTATATGATCCTCACCAAGCTCCTCGGTATCAATACGCTCGGTTCACCATGCGGGCTATCAGACGGACAGCTCCGTGCACGCACCATCCGCGTGCACGCTCTCACATGGCCCGGGTCTCTACTGTACGAGTTTCCCGGGAGGAGCAGCGGCGCGGTCCCTTGGGTGGAGCCGCGCGGATACCGACGCATGACGCAGGTGTCTGAGTGGTGATTGATGATGATCCTATTTGTGGAAGTGCCCCCCCCCCCGGATTAGAGATGCAGGAGCTCTTGCGTGTGTTATTGGAAACCCTTAAGAATTGTTATTATTTATCCGGAGTTGTTGTGTTTGCTGGGCACATCTTGAAGAGAGTTGAGGCTGATGGTCTATGCACTCCGCATGTTTGTGTTGAGGTTCTCTCTCTCTCTAACTCTCTCTCTCTCTCTCTCTCTCTCTCTCTCTCTCTCTCTCTCTATCTCCCTCTCTCTCTCACACACACACACAAACAAAGAACACTACCTTGTACTTCTATCCCAGCAAGAATACTGATTGGTGTAATGCATTCCAAAGCCAAACCATAACCTTTACCTAATTCTCAACCCACCTGCCGATCAAAATGTCCTCACTCTGTAAGGTCTAGGCTTAAAATGCCCCCCCACACACACACATACACACACACACACACACACACACACACACACACACACACACACACACACACACACACACACACACACACACACAAGGCTTTTTAGTTGTCCTAAAACTGAGTTAAACTCAACCATTTCCGTGTGTGGGTGCTGGCTGAGCTGCACTTTGAAGGTTCACTAAGTCTGGTTAGTTCTGTATCTTTACCCTGTCAGGTGCCTTGTATCTATTATTGCTGGCATTGACCATCTATGTGTGCCAGAGGCCATTTGGAGGTGAGCCACATCTTCCATTCCCGTTGTTAACCGACGGGAAGTAATGTAAGAAAATGTCTCAACGTCGCTCTGGATTTTGGGTATAAATTTTATGAGCACGGAGCCTTACAATAATGAATTTTGTAAAGTCACTTGTGTCTGATGTTCCAACGTGCAGCAGATAAAAGTGTCGGCCGTCGCGGCTGCCAGCAGCACCTCCTCATAGGGAGATGACAGGAGCTGTCTGTGGTGCTGAAACAGACAGCTCCTTTGTTCAGCTGGTTTTGTAACTTGAAATGTTCGCTGGCTGCACCGACTGCATGACTTTACAATTTAATTTTTTACATATTTCAACAGCTACTGAGCCAAATACACGTATATGTCATTCTGAATGTGCCACAAGTAAATATAAATACATAGAAAGCGTAGCAATGAGAACTATTCAAAATATGTTTTGAAGATTCAGAATAGTGGCAGAATGTGTTTTCTTTTCATGATAAAAAAATTGAATAACTTGTAATGCCTGTTTAATAATGGTATTTATTGTACCATCATATACAGTAAATGCTATTATAATACACTTTACCCATTTATTTGTATTTTGTGTAATGTTGTTTTCTTAGTATAATGACTCATAATGTCATACACTCTATTTTTTGCAAGTTGTATAATATTCATTTTGTGAAAATGGAGCATGTGAATAAAAGGTAGCCCCCTGTCACAAAGAGACAGTTATTATCTCGAGGACCAGTTATGTTTGCCCATGCTTCTCAATTATATAATGTTTATCTAAAAGAAACCAGTTCTTCTCAGTCTCTCAGGCTTGTGATTAATTCAAATGTATCACCGAACAGATTACCGCATGTCTGTTGTCACTGTGTGCAAACTGTGCAAAACATGCTTATGGGAACGGTGAAGGCAGTTGCCACTGTTTTAGACGTTGATCTCAGGGATTCTCCGCCACAGATCATACTCACTGCAGCGTTTTATGAACGTGCCTCAGAGTGAAGTGCCATTGAGACGTATTTGATGCACTGATGATTACACAGACTCAAAATATTTCCCCTGCTGCAGTTTCTGTTTGGACTCGAAAGGGTTAAACCCTCCTCGAGCTTTAATAGTGCACACACTCCACACCATACCAGCACAAAAACATAGATGGGAACAGGATATCCAGCCAAAGTGGAATGAACCATGGGGAACAGCATGGCTAATAATGGACTGCATTGTCTTTTTATCTATGTGCACGAGTGTGTCTTTATCTTATCTTTGCATGATAACATTATATATGAAACCTCTGCCAGGTTCACTAAGCTGCTCAGAGCCCTGTTGGACCACAGCAAAGCAATTTTTTTGTGTCTTAATGGTCATCGAGTAAGACCGAATAGATGCTGGAGTCTTGCTGGTCCTTCCCGGACTGGTCCTCTGCTGGTGATGAATGATGTGTGTTCTCCCCTCCCCAATGGTGATTGAATTAGCCCACCCTGCAGACCTATTGCCTTCCCAAGGAGCACTCGAAGGCGATCCTGCGGTGAAGTGTATCAATAAGCGGGTGGATGAGTGTAAGTGGTAGTGTTGCTGCAGGCAGACAGCCGGTGATAAGGAGGGGGAACACACTTGGGGAGAGTCCCGCTGATCACACAGCAGATTGGGAGCCCTCCGTGCTGGCGTCTGTCGGTCCCTGCAGTGGGGGGAGAGAGAAAGAGAGAGAGAGAGAGAGAAAGAGGGGTGGAGCCACACAGAGCTGACCCCGAACCACACAATGGGTCAATTTCAGCACAGATTCCATCCTGAATCCAGTTCATTCTATTTGATATGTTCCAGGAGCTTTTCACATCAATCTGGGGCTGTGTACCTGGAGCCCTTTCCGCTCAGTTATTTGGTGATTTCGGTAGAACCGTTATCAGGTAATGGAAATTGTTGTTTCTGAAATAATGCCTCTACCGAGCCTGGTGTTTGTGCTTGATGGCTTTGTTTTGAAGGCTGGTTGCTTTGACGCGGACCCCCATGAGGCCACTGGCAGCTGAGCTCCCACTGTGGCAGATTGATATTTGTAATTTAAGAGAAGATGTCACACAGCATCCTCCAGATGGAGAGTGGCACGCAGTCGATTAAACACGGTTTGTTTAGAAATAATCATTTTGACGTGGGAGCTGAGGATTCGTTTGAGGCATATTGGCTCAAAGGTTCAAAATGTTCAATTATGCACAGACACGCACAATCACATAATAATAACATGCAGATGTAGAATACAGAGTGGTGTTAGGAAGTAGAAGCTTTTAGTCTGTCTGCCATTTGATGAAACCCCCCCCCCCCGCGTCACAGCAGAAAGGACAGGTCAGTGATTTGTGTCCCTGTCGCAGAAAAGGTTGAGGATAGGTTGTGGTTGAGAGCTAATTTATTAATTCACCCAGTGGTTAAAACACACACACACACACACACACACACACACACACACACACACACACACACACACACGCACACTGTTTTTGTCGCTGAGCTTCTTGAATTGATATTTTGCGGAGGGTCATTTTTTAAAAGACCATCTCCTCCCTGTCACATTGATTGACAATAAAGGAACAATAAACAGCACAGACGGGATCCGACTTGATTCACTGCCCTTTAAAAGAACCAAACATGAGCAACAAATCAGGTTTCCATCTCACAAATTAGGATGATGGCATTTAGATGCAGGTTTGGAGACCTTCAGGCTTTGAACCCTTGAGGCGTTTCTGCTTCTACACAGGGTCTAAATAATGGTTAAGCCCTCTGTTCGATCAGTGGGTAAGAGCCGGGGTCCCACAAAGTTTTTTGCACCGTTTTGCAGGCTGATAGAAGCTGTGTCCCAATTCAGGGGCTGCATCCTTCAGAGGCTGCATTTGTGGACCAATATGTGACCCGTGGACACGACAACACCGTCCCATTTTGAAGACCCCTTCAAACGCTTTCCGCAAATGCATTCCTCCGTTCCTGAGCAACAACGAATCCAGTGGGTCGATCCCTCTGGGGCCAACCTATTCCAGGATTCATTGAGCACCGCTGACTTATTTAAGTAAGTAAGTAAGCAGTCTAAGCAGCCGTTCAAAGAAGCTAATGATGCAATGGGTGGACAAGTTGGTGACGCAAATAAGAAATCCTCTGATGCTCAGATCGTCTCATTCTGTTTCGGTCTTGTGGCCTACCTGGTACTCGTCTAAGCAGCCGTGTCCAAGAAAGCTGTAAGTCCTAGTCCTCCTAAAGATAAGGCCCCTGAATTGGGACGTCAGCCTGCAGTGCCAAACTGTGCAGACAACTTTGTGGACCCCTGCCCTAAACCACTGCTCCATCAGGAGGAGTGAATCATTTTGACCCACTTTATTACAGGGGGACACATTTTATTACGTCTGTGTTGGGTGTTAAAAACAATATTGTGATCTTTTTTTCTTGCTACATTATAGCAAAGGTGAGGATCTGCAAGACACATGTGAACCAGAGCCATTTAAACACTGTGTTTTAGATGAGTTTTGACCTGGTCATACTGTAGAGAAATTAGTAATTGGAAGGATTTCTATCAGATTGAGGAGTTTTTGACCTATCTGCATTTTCAAACTGTATTTATTGCTTTTTAATTAAATTTGATAATACATATTAAATCTTTGAAATGAAACATGAAATGGGGTCGAATTGCCTCAGCTATGTTCTTATGAATGAGATGAGAGTTTTGTACATGGACTCCAGACGTAGAGGGTGAAGGCAAGAATCCTCAGGATATATGACAATAAAAATAACTCATAACCTCTCAGACACTATTCCTCTCCCAGCACAGAGCAGAGATCCCGCTCTGTTCATCTTTACCTTTCTTCATGCTCTAACGTCCTGTCTTTCTGCTCAAAGTTCTAACCTGGAGCACTTTTCCAGAAAACTTCACACATCTCTTCAACTATTCCTTGACAGGCGTTGATGTGGTGAACAAGGTCAGGGCTGTCGGAGTCGTTTTCACGGGCCTGGCCTTTTAATTTAGTCAGTAGAAATAGTAACCTGTCAGCAGTTACAGCAGTTAGACTTAAGTGGTCTTGATTTTTATTCCAGCTCGAAAATCACTTTACCGGCCAGGTGAAACTCCTTTATGTCCCAACATTTATGCAGAGCTTTTTATGCAACGTGGTCAGTGCGTCTAAAGCAATAAGGCAAAGAGGCAGACAAGTAATGGAGGGAGGGAGGGCAAAGCGTATAAAGGTTGAGGAAAGGTAAAAAGGGTAGAATCTGAAGAGGAGGTGGGTTGAGGGAGAGGAGGAGATGAGGGGATTAGGAAATGTAATAAACTGAAAGAAGGTGCTCAAGCTTGTTTCCATTTGCTGTACAGCTGGAGCTCTTATTTGCTCCACTGGCTTTGAATCAGTCTTTTCAAAACAAAACAGAGAGAACCTTTGCTGGATGATCACACAAAGAGAGCACGTATGTTAGAGGGGAAAGCATCTGTTAAAAATGGTTTGCTAAATTGGAAATTGATTGAATGTATACAGGCATGTAAGTGCTCCACGGGCTGCTCTCTATCAGTGCTATTTTTAATCATTGTACTCATATGACACTGTCCTCCCCAAGAGCAACAGCAGTTGTTAAAGCACACCAACAAATACAACATATGTTTACATTCGAGTGACAAAGCCACTTAATGGCCACACTTAAGGGCTTCGTCAAAAAGAATTAAGACTCTTGTCCATCCGGAGCTAATGAGGAAGTAGTGTGACCCGACTGTAAGGGTCGTAGAGCTGGAGAGGAAGTTAGGAGAAACAAAAAGGACCAAACACACATTCGTACGACTTGTCGATTCCAAACACAGCTCAGACAAAATCTGAAGAACTACTGTATTTGTATTCAGTCTGAGATGTAATAACACGATGAAGCAGACTTTTGAGTTTTTGAGTGTTAAAGTCTTAAAATATTGTAAAGCATCTTTTTCTCTTTACTTTCTCTTTGCTTGCAGCTTCTTTAGTCCTGAATTAAAAGAAGTGCTTGAAGCAAAAGTAGCTTGGGTTTGTCACAGTTTATTAAAACCTCTTATGGAGGATGTTGGGGTGGATCCTGGGGGAATTTAAGTATATGACTCTGACACATTAATCCAACGGCTGAAACTTCTACAAAAAGTGAAAATGGTTTACTTTTAAAACATTCCTTGAACTCGGCACAGTATATGAGTGCAGACTTCACCTGGTTCTAACCAGAACTAGCTGTCTTATTCTGAACAAATTTAGGATCTGGTAATGGCCACATTTGATGGGTTTTGGCAGACACTGATATTTGATGATGCGACGCTGAAATGGTCAACAGATCATTAAAGAAATGTTCGAATGGGTCATTTTGAAAGATGATGACAAATGACACTATTTTTTCATTAAGTTTCCAAAATGCGATGCAGCTGTCGGGCCCTCTCAGCTGCTGTAAGTGAAAATGACTGCCAAGCCCGTCAGGAGAAAACCACTCTGGACAAAGATGATTATTTCTCACATGATCACGTCTGGTAAAGGCAACAAGATAAACAGATCTTGCTTTGGCCTTAGTCTTATTAGGTTTCCGTCGTACTATTCGCATTCTGCCATCAGCCCTGTCACGTACTGGGGAGGCTCGACCACACCAGCGGTAATGGAATCGTTGTCTCAGCTGTCAGTTTGCATTGATTCTGTGAAAATCGTGCCAAAGTCCCATGGGCGAGTTTGTAAGATATGAGATATGAGCGGTGCCAACACATGTGCCCATTCAGTGCACACAAATGGAAAGAGTGCAGGCGCGTAAAAGAGAAACGTAGTCTCTTCTCCGTCGTCCTCGGTGTGACACAAACACTTACACACACGAGATTAGTCTTGGATAATTGCCTTGTCTTACAGGATGAAATTGCATTTAAAGGTGTAATTTAATCTTTCCCTTTTTTGCGGAATTGGTGTGGAAAGTGAATCACCGCTGTGGCGCTCCTCTGAGACGTAGATGTTCGAAAAACCCAGAGCCGGCAGTTACTTGTAAGAAAGTTGTCAGGATTTTTCTTGCGAGATCAGATTTGCTCACAACAGTGAAATTGTAAGCTGCGATTTCTCGGCGGACTGGACCTTGGAAACAAAAAAAGAGAATACAGTGAGGAGTGACTTAATCTTACTTTGCTGTTGCTTGACTCGCCAACTTGTCTTTGAAATCCACTCAGATTGCCCCGGCTCGGAGCTATGAAAGAGGGAGAGACCAAAAAAACACAGTCGAGGTCATGCGAGAATTGGCAAGGGAGGAAGGAGGAGAGGAGCAGCGAGAGGCAAAAGAGAATGAGACGCGTTTCTTCTGTTTCCTGAAGCTAAAACACTCTGCCCTGTTATTTTGTCAGCTGCAGCAGCCTGTGTTATGGTGCAATGAGTCTCCGGGGAGTAAAGTGGCTGCGATAAATATTGCGCTGTGTGCAACAGCCGTCTCTGATGTGGGCTCACACATCGTTTTCAGGATAATGGCTATAAGTGCCATTGGTCAGTAATGAGCGGGTAGCAGCCACATGTTAGGTCTCTAAACACTTGGGCACTCGGGTTGGGTGAACACATGGCAATTAATCAGTGGAGGACTTTTTTGAGAATGAGCTCAAATCTGAGAATCCTGTCTATTGAAAGTTCATAATAAACAGGCGAGTCAACTGCTTTTTAATCCAGAATAATGGTGTAAGAACAGTCTCAGTTTGTTAGAGCTGTGACATTGCAGTGAGTTTGTCGAAGGTCAGTGACATCTATGTGTCTCTTCATTTTGCGTGTGTGTGTGTGTGTGTGTGTGTGTGTCCGTGTGACTCTGCTGCACACTGATCTGACACACAGGCCCAGTCAGTCCTGTTCTTGGCTCCAGCAGTGATCTGGCACTTTTCCTAGTCCTGCAGCCCCTTCCATGCCCTCCCCCGCTCTCTCTTCTCTCTCTGTCTCTCCCTCTCTCTGCCCGCACCTCTCTCTCCTGCTGCCTCTCCTCCTCTGCCACCTCCTCCTCCTCTTCCCTTCCTTATTTTCTGCCTCCATCCACACACCGGTGCAGATCAGCCTGCCCAGGCCTTGCAGGGTGTCAGAAAAAAAGAAAAGAGCTAGCTGGACTTTCATGGCTCCACCGTTTTCCCTCCTCATTTCCGGATCCAGCTACAACACTTTGCTATCACATGACAGTAGTATGGTGGCATTATGTGCCCACTTATAGCTGCTCTACAGAAGATGCTGAATGAGGAGCCATGAAGAACTCTAGCTATTCACATTCCTTTGACAAAACCTTGGATATCCTCACAGCACACATAGACCCACATGCACACACACTGATTCAGTCTTACAGCTCTGTCTCTGTTCACATTAATCCTATAATAAGATTCCATCTGAGATAACTGGACTGCTCCCTGCAGGGAACTTTCCTGTCTCCAGCTGCACTGGAGAGTGGATGCAGTGGTGCTCTGAGAACAATCTGTGTTACTGAGCGTATGTGTCTGTGTACCCGTGTTTTTTTTAAATAACAAATTTCTGAATCACCAGCCGAAGTGCACACTAGATATTTGAGTTTAACAGCCTCCCTATAAAAAATTTCCATTGGCTAAAACGGCATAATTGAAATAAGCCGGATTGCTTTGACTGCAGCCCTTCTCATAATTTTTGAAGTAAAACAACAAATATGCTTGAATTGAAAACCTACATTAGAAGTTTGTAATGTTATAAGTATGTTCAGGTGAAATATAAACAAGTGACAGACACAGGGAGATAATAATGGAGTGATGCATCTTATATCATTCCCATTATCATAACAGTTCCCAGTGTTGCATGTACATGAATAGAATACATTCCTTGATTGTTCACGTGTGTGGAAACGTAACTGTAGCAAAAGTGCGAAAGGAGGCTGAACTTTGAAAACATGCAACCGACACATCCCCCCCTTCACATCGGCTCTCTCGTTGAAGCTACGCAGCAAAACACATTAAATGCACAACTGCCTGACAACTGCTAGAAGCCAACTCAAACTTCCTGCTATCGTCCCGTCTTCAGCGGTGTGTGTCTCTCCGGCTGACGACTCTGGTCATGTCCTGTTTTTCAGACAACTTTTTTGTTGATGTCTATCGGGACGTGAAGAGGGTTTCAGAAACAACTTACACTCCCTTCCTTTAAATATGGATCTGCCAAAGTTCAGTTCATTCATACACGCATTCGCACGGACATATAGAGAGAAATTAGACGAGTGCCATACAATGAGCCTGTATTAGTAAAGATTTGAGGTACAAGTGGTCAAATATAAAAAAGCTCATACAAACATTTTTGTTGTGTCAAATGACAGAAGACGGAATAAAAGATTGCTTGAGAATATTTCTCCTTGCTGTGGTTTCCCTGAATCGATTTTTCTAACTTATTAAAAAGAAAACAACCTAAGGAATCGTTGTAAATCAATAGGTTTTCTTGTAGTTTCCCAGTGAGCTTGTAGCTACAGATATGAATGTATGGATCAGTACTTGAAAAGTTCACAACAGGATTTTCAGTGTCAATCCAAACACATCTCATCCCCTGCCCTGGCTTCATGTTTGTGCCTGGACACAATTATTTCAGAGGAGGAAATCCATATCTGTACGTGTTGTCTATTGTGGTAGATCTGGATGTTGTACCCTTTCCTCAGCGGTGCTTCATTTCGAGATATCGGTCTGAGATTCCCATGGTGTCGCTCGATGTGGAGCGAACACGAAGGGTTCGGGCTGAGACAAACAGGTGAGCCCGTCGGGTGGAAACACAGGAGACGGTTGAAGGTCATTGAGATGTGCTTATGGGCTGTGATTCGCTCACAAGAGAGCCTGAGTGAGATGGATTGTGTAAATAAGAGGAAGAGATAACGAGGTGAGCACATGTTGAATTAAACATTCTCTGATTCCCCGTCCTCGCCCCTCGTCCCCAGCGAGCACACAATACCGACCACTCAATAAGACCTCATCTGTGTAATGGGGCTTTTTTTTTCATTACTCTCCTTGTGTGTGTGTGTGTGTGTGTGTGTGTGTGTGTGTGTGTGTGTGTGTGTGTGTGTGTGTGTGTGTGTGTTTGGGACTTTGGTTGGCTGTAGCTATTGTTCTGCACCGCCCACAAGATGGTCTCATTGGTTCAGTGGCTGATGGAGCTAATATATCTTTCTCTGCCAAAACTGACAGCATCTCCAGCACTTTGTAGACAGCAACTTGTAGACGAGAAGACTTTTCCATCTCAGTGAAACTCTGCAATTTGCTGTGTAACCTCACTTTGGTAAGTTTCTATGGTGTCTCTCTGGTGCTTGAGTTTCTCTGGCAGGAACAAAGTAGGTTATTCCACTTTTTGTTGTCATGGGTGATACTTTATTTAATAATGATCTAAGTGACCATTTTACATTTCACACTATCAGAGCACAATTTAAGATAGTTTTGTATTTACTGCAGTAGTGATGATTGCACTTGAAACAATATTTCAACACCCTTCTGTTAAAACTACATTTTACTCGCATTGGTACGAATGACAGTGTTGTATTTCCTTTAAGTTGCTTTGATGGGCAACTTCAAATATATATATATGTGTGTGTTTGTGTGTGTGTGTGTGTGTGTGCGCGCATGTGTTGAGCACTGCTTCCACGCCCCGAAGCCACAGTGGGGCGTGCCACACGTCTTTAGCTGTGATGGTGGCAACAAAACAAGAGGAATGGGCGCTTATACAAGTCTCACTGCCCTAAAGGTCACCGACACCGTAAAAACTCTTATGTTTTAGACCTAAACATTGACCAAGGCAACCAAAGCTTAATTCTTTCACTGAAAGCGTCAAGCGATTAGCGGGTGGGACCAATATCATAATTACATCGTGCCCTAAATACAAGTCACAGAAATGTGGTTTATTTGACAAACAAACGTTTTTTACCATTTGTTTGATGAGCAAATTATGTTGTGTTTTGCAGAATTTTTGGTTTATCTGGCAACAAAGTGCTGTCCTGCTTTACTTTATCCATTGAGGAGTCAAACTTTTTTTAATCTTTACCTCTTTGTTTGACAGAGGCCTGAGGGACTTTTCTGACTTGGGTTTACAAGCAGAAGAGTGAACCATTCGCAAATTTATTTTATAAGCCGCTTTTGCAATATTACGCAGGTTCTTCCCTTCTTTCTGCATCCTAAAAAGCATAACATCATAGATTCTCCATGTGTGTGTCCAAATTTTTTACGTCTTTGAAGGTGACTCTGAGTCAAAGTTACAACGAAAGTCCCCTTTTAGAAGCATATCTCTGATTAAACAGTCCAGCAGCCATGTTGCATTACCTGACCGGAATACCGTGTGCTGATTTGTTGAAATGGGCTTGTGTCCAAGAACATCGCTGGAGTTTTCATGTTTTCTGCTGTAAAACATGAAATTTCTATTTCTGTGCTCGACTTGGTGATGACTGTCGGCCGTAAATGTCCAGTGGCTATTCCTTAATCAAAAGGATTGGTAGGTAAAGCTCCGGGCAGTGTTTCATAATAATGTGCACCCCTCAGAAAAGATTGCGAGATGAGACGACTTCAACAATTTGTGTGATTTCTCTACGGTTATTTTAAGAGCTGCCCAGAGATGCTACATTCAATCAATGGCAAGAGGCTCCAATCCTGAAAATTGCTTATTTTCAGCATAAGTCCTGTGCCGTTAGAACAGTAATGTACTGATAAGTGTACAGCGTGCAGTACAGAAGTGGCTGTATGTCTCTTTAATGGTGTACCAAGTATATGCACAAATAGATGCATTTACAGTTTTATTGTTTTGCAGTTGATTTCCACAAGAGCGTCTCATTTTAATATTTACTACTGAACACATTAAATACACATAAATAACAAATCTAGAGCCGTAAAATATTCAAGGCAAGAATCTTCCTCTAATATTGTTTTCACAACAAAAATAGTCTTTGTCCTCATTTATGAAACACTGATAAAAAAAAATGATTCGGTAATTGAACATCTGTTTTTTTCCCCCTCTTGTTGTATCTTCTTCCCACCACTTTTCTCTCCATTTCTTTCAGTTCTCTGCACTCCTGGCCTGTTCCTAGTCAACCAGAGAATCGATTTTTAAACAGGCAAGACTCTGTGGACAGAGCAGAGAATCATTATTGGCCTCATTTAGGCTCCATCGCGACCATGATGGCTCCTCTAGACAATAGGATAGAGTCTGTCATGGATACCAAAGTGTAAATGCCCATTCCAGCTGAAAACCGCTCAGGCCAGCATTTCTCGTCTTCGGGGAGCTTTGTTTAAAAAAAGAAACCCTCTCGGTCTGAGCGGATGGACCGCAGTCTCTCCATAAACCAGTAATATAGGCGCATCCAGCACATTTCACAGCTGCAGTCGAGATAGGAGGGGAATATAGCAAATGCATAGGCTTTTTTTGTCATGCTATTAACTGCATGCACATTGCACTTTTTCATCATCGCCTTCGTTTTCGTGCAGTCTGCAACATATGGTAATTTGTTTCTACTGTAAACAGCGGCTGCTGATTTCTCATCAGGCTACCATGCTCCTCTGTAGCAGCTGTACGTCTGTATGTTTACTGCCGTCTTTCTGTAAGTAGAATTCAAATGGTTTAGGAAAGCATGTACAATTCCATCTATACGTTCTCCTACACATTGGTGAATCATACAGTGACTGAACACTGATGAAAGTTTTCGATTGACCTATTGAAAGCACATGTTCTTCCCTCGGGTTTTCATTTTGTTTCAAATCATGTGCTGATGAAGAAACTAAAAAATCAGGTTTGGAAATAATCTGTTGACATAAACCTTAACGAATCTCAGAGCCAAGTGCGTTGGTGTGTTAGAGGTGATGGGATGCACCAGAGCAGTGAGAGCACGAAGGGATTTTCATATAAATGTAAACCAAAAAAGATAATTTTAAGGCGCTGCAAAAGTAAATTAAGACATTTCAATTAGTTCGGCATATTTAGTCTTGCATAGTATTTGGATTTTTCAACTAAAGGGTGACTTTGCTTCTGAGGATATAAAAGCCTCCTGGAGAATTGTAGTCCGTGCCTTCACATTCAGAGAAGTGTGCTGGCCTCACGCCGAACACTCCGATGCCCTCTAACTGCAGCTGTCAATATCACACCGCAATTTGGCAAATGAAGGACATTATATTCCATGCCCATAAAATGAGAATCAATTAAAAAACAATCGATAAGCGTTTGGTGCTATTTTGTTATTTACTTAAGTTGATGGGAGGACACAGTTTAGCTGCTCCACAATATTCAATTCTGTTGCCTGGATTTATTATTCACTACAAAAGGGCAAGTTTTTTTACCGTAAAGACTGACCTCAGTCCTCCCACATGTTTGTAGTAGGAGTGTAATTTATGCTGCACAAAGGCTGAATACGATTAGATGGAGAGAGAAATTGTGCATAATTTTACACTCTTTTATTGCATGAAACTTCTTTTTTATACAACATTTTATATATTTTAATTTCCATGGTCATGTAGTCCACTGGTCATGTCTTGTGACCCATTTAATGAAGCCTCATGTGGCTTAAACCTGTATATTCTCACAAATACAGGTAAGACTGATGGATGACATGTAGCACAGCAGGTGCATCTTTGGTTAGTTAAATGCCACGATAGACTTTAACAGTAATAACACAACTAGCATTAACCGTAACTGTGTTTTACAGTAGAGACCCTCACTGTAATTGTGGTTTACAGTTAAACTGCTCAAATGTAACTGATGCAAGTATAATCTCTTGGCTTTATTTGTTTTAAAATATAATTTAGTTAAAGAAGGACCTAAACGTGCATCTTACCGAATCAGGAATGTGGATGGATGTTGGACATATAATCAATATAATTAACCCCTCTGTGTCCATGGCCCCCTTATGACCCCTTATTGAGAAAATTCCTAGATCCGCGACTGATCTGAACATAAAATGAACATTAACCTCCCCCAAAGTATGATAAACTGCCTTTTATACATTTAAAAGATAGAAATAAGTACAACAGACTGGAAAAGACTAATCTGAATGATACAAATGATAAAAAAAGAAACAACATGAATGTAAAACGAGTTTCAGTATATAATAAAGATCAATTAATGCTTAGATGAATATTTCAAGCTTAATGCATCAATCTCAAATACCATTGTATGTGGAAGTTGTTGTGTGTGCTCCGGAATGTGTGTCTCAGTCTTTGTGCGTGTGTGTCTGCTCATGCTGGACTGTGTTGTTAGTGGATTTCTGTGTTGGTGGTGGCAGTCGGCCTGCCCGCAGTGGGGTGTGTACACTAACTGGCTGAGGAGGAGGTTGGTCCCTGCTCTCCATCAAAGGAAGCATTGACTGGAAGCAGGAGAGCGTCTCTGCAGCCAGTCATCCTTGGACAACTGACAGTGGGCCTGGACACGGGGGACATGGCTGAAAGCAAATCAACAACGACCGCAGGAAAACGCTTCGCTGCTGGTGGAATGTGCCTGAGCTCAGACCTCGCGCTCACCAGCCCAGCGCTTCGCTTCTGACCAGTCATGTGCAAATGGGTGTAGTTTGCCTCGAAGCTCTTCTAATTAATTATGAACACAGTGTTGCATGTTGCGTGCTCGAATGTGCACTCCAGGAGCATGTACAGTTTCTGTGTGCCGTCGTTTGAGGTTAGGAGAACCTCGGGGGGGGGGGGGCGGATTGCGTCAGAATCGCCGCCGTAATTAATCTCACTCGGTGAAGAGGTGCATGTTGGGACTGAGGCAGGACATAGCTCGCCTCACCTTGCTTGTTAACTCCAGGCACCTATGGCCGGACTCTGGAGATTACCGGGGGCTGCCCATGGTCAGAAGCGGTCAATTGTGTTTTAACAAACGCTCAGTCAACCACCAAGCTCATTGTTTTGCTTCCTTTCTGAGGCAGCGATTCGCAGAATAATATTTGCAGGATCTGACTCACACTGTGACACATCTGGCAAAAAGCAGAGCGCCGACACAGTCAGAGCACATGGCACAAACGCAGGGACTGGTAGGTGCACAATGAGCATGGTGCGCTGTGCCATTTACTAGCCAACCCAGCATGAATCTCTTTGACACAGTGACACACAGACGCACCTATGACTCACTCACTCATTTGTGTGTGTATTTTGGTCGTCGTACTACTCTTTTTTTTTTTTTATCCTTTTGGGTGACAGCCGTGCACATTTTAGTGGCATTTGATGCCGGCATCGCTTAGACTACACATGTACAACAAATAGCCTTCCCCTTTTTAATAATTCCTTCTGTCCAATTGCAGCGTTTGAACCTGCACGACAGAAAGGACGGCACTAACCGTTGCTCTGGGCAGTCACTGGCATCTCCATCATATCAATAATTTATTATTTCATAGAAATGAGCGTTGTATATTCTCATCTCACGAACACTACAGCTGCAATCTGAATGTAGCTGCGGAGTATTCTACCTGCCGACTCCTCGTTTAATATTCAGCAGTTATTACTCATGCAATATTGATCAAAACCACCACTAGTCTTGTAATGTGCATGAGAGGGATGCAGAGTTTAATTTTTTTTTGTATTCACGGTTATGTACAGAGGAGTTGAACACGTACCACTTCTGTTCCTCTTTTATTGTAATTGAATCATCTTTCTTGCACTCTGAGGCCCAATCCCATATCAAGGTTGTTGATAAAAAAGTGATGATAATACATTTAAATCATATCAAAATAACATATTACAGTCGGGATAAATCTCTGTTTGGAGGGCTATGAAGCCCTAAGTCTTATACCCATCCTTGCGTCCCTACTGCTATTGAGACAGCCTACCTCCACACCTGAACTCGCAAAACGGAGGGGAAGGGCTAAGGGCCAATGGGTGAAAGGGGATTGGTCCTAAGGCTACGTTTACACTCGTTTTAAAACGCATCACTGCTGCTATGTATACAACTGTTGTCCATACTACTCCGGTGTTTATGAGCACCTTAAAGTTAAAGTCACTACTGATGTGGAGCTGAAACCCTTGTATCATCATTGCTGTCAAGTATGTTCTGTAACAAAGCAACCGACTGCAGTGGACAACCTGCCTCATGTTAACAAAACAGGCACGTGCCTAGTGTGCGTGAATGGTCGGGGGATATTAGTTGTAAAATGCCATTTCTAAATTAAACATATTAGTATGGATTTAGCCTTAGATACAGAACTTAATGCTCCTGTCAAGCACTTGACACTTTCATTTGTCCATTTAACTACATTTAGATATCTTTAAATCTGTTCAACAGTGTAGGACAGCAAAGGGAATTTTATGTCATTTTAAATTGAATTTATTACATTTTCATTTGAAATCATTTATTATATTAAAAAAAACACTTAGTGGCACAGAATTTACTTTGAAACAGAATGAAGTTGACAAGTATAATGATTCTGAGGGAACAGTAGATCTTTTCAGATGAACATTTTCACTGTCGGTATCTCTGCACTTGTCAGGGCACACAGCCAGGTCTGGTTCATGCTATGAGGATGCACTTTATCTCAGACCAGAGCACTGGCTGCCTTCAAATTGGATTAAATCCCTAAATAACATGATCAATCATCCACAGTTCGCTGTATGGCAAGATGGCTGAGCTTTCTCATTCTGTTTTAAGGTGGCAAAACTCCGCACTAAAGATATGGGCAGGAAAACCAGCGTTTTGTGAATGTGTGTACCGGTATCCTGCGCAGTCTCCAGAGACCAAAAAAATTGAATAAAAGTAACCTGCACAGAGTCCAGCCTGTCTACACACACGCACAGACCACATGCAGGAGAGGGTGTGTGCTAGCGAGAGTAAATCCTCGGCCCTTTGTCAGAGCGAGTCAGCAGGAGGTGCTGTGCCATGCCCCCTCGTTTTCTGGTCAGAAGCAGCAGGCAAGTGGCATGTGTGCGACTGTGTGTGATGAAGTGTGCATGCTTCATGCATCACTGAAGTGTGGGTATCACGCCACGACTCTGTGGGCCTCCTCAGACACACCTGCTCACGACGCCTTAGAGAAAAAGCTTAATCACGACAAAGCCACGACACTATAACCCATTAAGAATACATGCATGCACTACTTCTTACTTCTATGCAGCACTATAGGATTTTTATAGTCCCTTGTTTTTTTTGTGACATTGAATTAGCTTTTCAAATGTTTGACACAATGGTTTTCGCTGCTCAGCATCAAGGGAGATAGTTTCCAAGTTGCCGTGGAAACAATATAACTTCTTGATATTGTTCAGAATCTCCAGACAAGGTCATGTGGGTCAATTATTCTGAGATTAATTTGTCTTGTGTAGTTAAAAATAAAGTATGTTGTAGATCCCCGGCATACTTGTTTGGAGAGGAACCTTACAGGTTCATTAACGGTGTTTTTTCAAACACAGCGTGAGCATGTCAGAATGATGAAAGAGCATTCGAGTGGAGTGAAGGAGGGTTTTTGAAAAAAAGACAGCTTGACTTTTCACTTACTCACTGCAAATCCTGAATGGCTACATGCTCTACAGGAGCTAAACAGAATTTCTTCCAATCTGCACATTAACAACATGAGTACACACAGGAGTTAGTCTGGTTATTTAACCGCCCTGGTTTTAACTATGAGAAGCTGCTTGTTGAGCACTTTTCAGCCTCTTTGTGAGGAGAATGCAGCGGATGGAGGAGGTGGTGGAGTGGGAGGAGATGTGAGCGGAGGACGAGGTGTGCAGGGTGTTTGTGGGGGTCATGTGTGGCGCACAATGCCCCTCCTGTGAGCGAGGGTGGCAGGCGGGTGATGTCATGGCTGGCAGGACCCCGAGCGCACAGAGAGGCGTTGTGAAGGCGCGACATGACGGGGACACAGAGGAGGGTCGCTGACATTGTTGTACTGAATCAGGCTGTGACGGGGGGGGGCCGCTCTCCACACTCCACCCTGCAGCGACAGAAACACAACCTGCCAGTCATTCACTTATGTTTAGTAAATCAGCTTGTATCAGCAGCTTGGAAATGATCCACTTTTTGGCACTTTGCCTTTATTGAATAGCAAACAGTGTCAGAAAAATACAGCGGCAGGGAGAGGTGGAAGAAAAGAATCGAACCAGGGATGTTGTCGTTACACAGCACGGTGAACGTCTTCAACCCCAGAATGACATTATATTCATTTTCAACGGTATAATTACCTTCATCAAGGAGTTTATGTTTTCATTGGAATTTGTTTGTTAGTTAGTTTGTTAGTAGCATTACACAAAAACTACTGAACAGATCCCCATGAAATCTGTTGGCAGGATGTGGAATGGGTCAAGGAAGAACCCATTGAATCGTGTGGAGCAAGATCAGGAGGCAGATCCAGGAATTTTAACATTGTGTGAGGGCGTTTGTCACCATTTTCCTTGATTTCCTTGATAATTATTATTAAGGAACTTGATAAAATAACAAGAATGTGACATATTTAGGAAACTGGTACCTATGAAATTTGGTGCAGTTTGATTGGATTTAAGGAAACTGTTGGGTATTGGTTGAGGTATATGCTCTTCTCCGTGTCATTCTAATTAGATTATACAATATTCCACATTAGGTTTGCATAAAATTCTCAAATTATTTGTCAGAATATGTTATTTTCACTTGCTTTTGAAGAAAAATACTTTAATACTGATGTCTAGATTATAAGTGAACATTTTGCACATTGTTATTGTGATTTAAGAGAAGTACAGATAAGTAGGGAGCATAAATCAGAAGTTAAACATATGCAGCAGGATTGCCGAGTTAAGGCATTTTACAATGATCACGGAATAATGTTGCCTACTGTTGTTTTTCAGTTTGGAAAACCATGATGGTAATATCTTTATGTTTCTCTTTTTTTCTTGTGTGTGTGTTTGTGTGTGTCTTCCCATTTAAATTCCCTTATATCATTGCTTTAGTTTTTTACTCTTGTCACTGTGTATTAAGCAGATGATTTTCTCTCCATTACAATAGTCTTGCTAAATATCTGAGATAGATTTTCGGGAAGTCGTGTTCATGTTACGAACGGAAAACTCGGGATTGAGATTAAAGACTCCAAAAATCTGTTTTGACCTCCACAAGGATTTTGGAATCTTGACAGTTCCTCTTGTTGACGATGTGTGTGTGTGTGTGTGTGTGTGTGTGTATGTGTGTGTGTGTGTGTGTGTGTGTGTGTGTGTGTGTATTCACAATGACATAAAATTAGCGCGGTGCTCCAGCTGCAGCTCCAAACACACATTCAGAACCGACCAGATTATCTCTGTTTTAAAATGCCTTTTAGCAGAACAAAGAGACGCCAATCCTTCAGCAGTGGTATTTGCCAGAACGTTATTGGCAGAGCGGTGTTTATCGACCGAGCGCCGTTTGCAAGCAGAATGTGATCGGAGACAAGAGAAAGGCTTCTTTTCAGAGCGGGCTTCGCAAGTGTCGTGTAAACACACCGAGAGAGGCTCCTTTCATTAGCTATGCTAATCTGGAGCGCACGTGACTCGCTGCAGACTCCAGGGTCGCTCTTGGCTCTGGCTCTCTCAGTTTCTGTCTTCAAAGGCCGGGGTCCTGTCTTCTTCTTTCTGGATCATTGGGTTAATTTGCTACGTGTTGTGTTCCCCTTCTCTTCCATAGTTAGACTGACAGAAATTGGTGAATGTGTTCCTCTCCTCCTCTTACCTTATGCTGTTGGACCCAGACTGACGGCTTCAGAAGACTTTGAGCTTTGATCATGTATCCTCTATCACAAGGCAACAGATCTTCACCAAACTTGCAGAAAAAAGTTTGACACTTTGGAAAATACATTTATAAAAAATATAAAAATCCAGTTAGAGGAGCAGACAGATGCCAAACTTGCTCAGTATGACTGATGCATATGAAGCAACTGTCAGCAGCAGGCGCATACAGCCTGGAAACAAAAGCACTTTGACCAAATGTGACTGTGGAGGTGAGGGGGGGTGAGCAACTTCACTTTAACCAGAGGATCAATCTTTATTTTTTGTATTGTTTTACGTGTAAAGGTAACACTGTTTCCCTCAGTATTTTGAGTTTCTTTCTTTTAAGTACCATTAAAAAAAATATATATATAACATCAAATGCATCCACCAGCAGTGGTTTTGATTCAGGGGCTGGCTGTAAAAGGGTAATTACTACATATTAGATTTAGTCATTTACTCAGAGAAGATGAGGAGAAGAGAATGAGTAACCTCCATCAATTAATTTGATGTATGAACCGATAAGCTATATTGTTGGGATATTTGCTACCTCTCCGCATTTCGCAAAGTGATGATTTGAAATTTCCTTCTGGGTCTTTATTTTTTTTTAATGAAGCTGGCGATTAAAAGTGGTGTTTCTTACACGTGTAATTATTTCTTTATTGATTCGTCAGCATCTTAGGGAACGGTTTCTCATAAAATATATCCTTGCTATGATAGCCTGTCTCAATTGCAATCATGAGAGAAAATCATTTCAAGAAATGCTCCCCGGGGTGATGTCAGGGCCCACAATTGTGTGCGTGTTAATGTCGGGATGTGGTTGTACGTACAGTAATGTGTGTGTGTGTGTGTGTGTGTGTGTGTGCGCGCGCGCTTCTTCTAATGTTTATCCTGTTACAGAGCATCTCTCCACACTGACACTTACTCTTGTCTTGTAGAAACAAGGATGCACTTGATCTCATGTACAAGCAGTGACTGATGGCTCTTTTCTTTCTTCCTCTCTTGCCTTTTTTCCTCTCCCTCTGTCTCTTTTGTCTCTTCAGGCTGTGAGGACGGGGGGGAAGATGAGACCTCCCAGCCCTCTGCTGATCTTGCTGTACATCACACTGTCCAAGAGTGTGAAGGTGGTCTCTAAAAGAGGCTCAGGTATTTAACCTACTTCCTATAAGACTTCATACATGTGCCTCTGCTATGTTATCATATGGGAGCTGGGGACAATCTGTCAAATTGTGCTGATGCAACTTAATGGTGTAATTTGTGCTGTTGTTTTGTGAACTTCTGTCGTTTAATATTTTTATATTCAGTTTTTTCCACTTATGTTTATAGATATGGTTGTGTGTGTGTGTGTGTAAATTAATGCAATATATCCAGTAGATCGTCTCCACCGGCAGCAGCAACACAACGGCTACAATGTAATCCTATGGGGCAACTGCAACAGTCCAAGAAATGTCCATTTAAAGTGCTTCTCATCACCAATAAAAGGCGCTGGTGTTTGGCAACATTACACGTCTGGCTTAACAAAATCTAATCTTGTGAGAGTTGGGTTGTTGCAGGAAGACGGGGGTGGAAACATGAGTGAGAGAAAGAGTTGGAGAGAGGATTTTACTGAGAGAAACTATAATGGCTGATTCATTTTCCAATGTGGACAAAAGGCTAAAATCAGAGGAGGGACAACGAACTCGGTTGTGAGCAAGACCCCACGTTGAACGAGACATGTTACCTTCCCAAACTAAAAGCAGTTTTAGTAGACACATCTTGGACTGTTGCAGTTGCCCCATTTAGATTACACTGTACCCATTGCAAGCGTGTCGACTGATTTCAAAAGTTTGTGTATGTACCATTCCTTATTAATTCATAAACACAGGACAAAAAATACTAGAATTGAATAGTCTCAAAGTTATGTTTCCGTGATGGTCATTACTGGGTTGTGTTAAGCTAGTTGAGAATCTTGACCTATTCTGTATTGCTGACATTGTACTTCATGGGACATTTTTAGATTGTATAAAGATAGATCCATTAAAAAACATTATTGAAAGGTTGATTGACAGGTAAAATGTAAAGACAATTTCCCGGCCACTTCTTTAGAAGAATGACTCATGCAGGAAAGTGGGAGCGCCGCTGTTTAGCTGTAAGTTCAGTGTATTGCCTTGGTCTGAGATGAGGAGAATTTAAATTAATGAGAATATATTCAGTGTATTTCTTCAAATTAGCTCGACCTGCCTCAATCTAGAGAGAGTGACAGCTCCCAAATGATCCAGTTTCTCAGTGACTGGGTCACCGGGGGTTAATGTGAAACTCATTTTGGCTCTAAATGCCAGCAAATTGAACATCAATTGTGAACAAATGCAAAGGTCAAAAGAGAAAATGGAGAGCTGAAAGACTTAAGGTAGAAACTTTTCATGACAGGAATACAAAGATGGTTCAAACATTGTGAAGGCAAATGGCCATTGTTGGAAAAAGGTAGGTCTTATACATTGTGTTGCGATGAATACAGACTATTATATAGTCACTATTTTCAATCTAGTTAAATATAGGGGGTCTACTAAAAATTTTACTTGGCAGGAAAAGTCGTATAATAATTTTGGGTGGTTTACTTTAATATTTACATACATTTTGTATTCACTTTTTCAGTATTTAGATAATAAGATGGATTTGTTCTAAAAATCCATTGCTTACGTGTGTGTGTGTGTGTGTGTGTATGTATGTGTGTATTTATGCTCCTTCCAAACTACAATAGTGTTTGTGCTGCAGACACGAGCCGTCTGCAGATAAAAGGACTGACCTTTCGCTAAAGGTTTTACATTCAAGGACACAAACTTACAAGACAGACTCGAACAGCAGCACAGTATCAATGCATAATGTTCCTCAACCTGCATACAGGATGGTCACTGTCACAATCCTTTATCCCTGTGTTCCCTGTGTTGGCTAAAGACTGAAGTCGCATTATGTAAAATGCTACAAATTGCAGAAATCAATGTCTTAAATTTGTAAAAATGTGTAACACAACAGTGCAAGTGTGTGGTTCTAGTAAACCTGAAGCTATGAAGTCAATTGAAAACTATAACTAAACATTTTTTTTATTGTTGTAGTAGCTATACAATTCACTGGTTAAGTTTTACAGATGCTGCCTTACCAGTGGTTTTATACCAGCACAATTTACACGTGACACGCTCAATTTTGTAGTAGTGATGGATTATAGTGGTTTGTTATTATGGATGACACTGTTGTGTTGTCATGTGAGCCTTCAGTTAATTGTGGAGCTCATTCACCTTCAGTTCATTGTGGAGCTCATTCACCTTCAGTGCAGGACATTGGTGTAGTTGCAGATATCATCGATTGGGCTAAAGGTGATATAAGCTCCTGTGGACCAGGTGACCGAGGCCACAGTGGACCAAGGTGAAGCTTGGTTGTTGCATGTGCTGTTGTGGACCAAAACAGAACAGTTCCCATTAGCTGCATAAACATCTGGTGGTTTCCTTGTTGCTGGGTTTGCACAGACTGGATTCTCCTTTCTCTACTTGCCCGTTGTGCCCTCAACTGTCTGTTAAAGGTTTTTAAATGGCTCTGCCCAACGCCATACATTTCCTCCATAGCTGACTTTTCTGCTGAGCCATGTAAAGCCTCTAGACCGACATCCACAAGTTTTGGGTTTGCACTCACCAACCTTTCACTGACTCCTGCACTCCTGCACTTTTATAGCCCTCGCTGCTTTATTCTCTGGAGCGTTAATGGCCTCTTTATCAGGGGATGTGTTCTGAGCGGTAGCACTTGGCTCACTCACTTCTTTATAATTGGATGTGTTTTTTGGAGGAACCCCCGAAATGACAACAAATCTCTGAACAACTAAAATAAATACTTTAATTAAATAATTGATATATAGGCATTTGATGTCCAGACGAGATTTTGGCTAATCTCTATTAACAGCTATCTGTGTGTAAATGCAGATAAATTAAAAATGCTGATAGCTGATAATTTCCTTCACTGTCGTCCGACTCTTTTAGAAACCAAAATGCTTCCGGCTCCACAATCTTGTCCCTCACCTACAGATTCTCCATATTCACATGGAATAATCTGTTCACCCTAACTAGCTCCTTATAGATTAGCCGCAGTTGCCGTAATGCTGCATTTAATTTGTATTTGATATAATGAAACACCGACAGAACATGGGCATTGTGGACGTCAAACTGCTCATCGAATATGCTCTCACCATCTGGCGTGGAATCTCCAGAGTAGCTGGTAATGCTAGCAGGAGTCAAGGATGGAGTCTCTGAGGAGGCGTCATTGTCATGTTCCAGCTCCGTGCAGGAAACTCTGACAGCACCGGGCAGTTCCTTCAGTGACAGGCCGCTTCAACCTGCTGTGTGTGTGAAGGAGAGATACTACAGGTCCGTCCTTCCTGCTGCCGTTAGCCTTTACCATCAACAATGCTCTAAATAGACCACTCACACTAAATCTGACAAATTCCCTGTGCAATATCAATGCATAGTAAACAACCGCAGTATCAATATCCCGCGTGTGCAACAATGTGAATTCAACCATTAGTGTGGTTTACTTGTTTATAGTCTCTAGTTGATTTGACTAATGATATACTGCTTTTACTGGTGTTTCCTGCTATTGGACGATCCCATTTGCTGCTGTAACAGTGCAAACGCCCCAGCAGTGGGATTAATAAAGGATTATCTTATTTTATCTCTCACCTTATAGGATTGGACAGCGTTCACTGGACAAACTGTTGGTCTTGTCCCAAGGACTTAGTCCCGCTCTTAAAACGGGGGAATTTTTCTGTCTCTACTCCCGAACTCCACATTATTAATTTAATCCAGCTCCGGCCAAGGGAGAGGAACTGGAACAGGGCACGAGTGAACAGTTGGAACACTGAATTGTTCACATGTGTTGTATAAACAAATATCAATAAGGCAAACACTATTAATTCATTCAAAGTCCAGCTACTAAACAAGAGACTTTATACTTTGTATTTTCTTTGTGCTGCATCAATTTGTATTTATCTCCCAGGTGTCTAAACATGTATAAAAGTGATTGTCCTTAAAAGACTGTAGACTATATATGATGTACTGTAATAAAGTGTTGGTAATTATAACAATTGGATAAACTAAGTGTTAAACTCAAGATGGAGCTTTTTTCCTTTTCTCAAACTATTTAAAACAATGTGAAATATTAAACAATTAAATATAATTTCAGCAATCTTGAAGTGTTATCATGCAATATTATTTTATAATTAAGTTACAGTTAAGGCTACTTGTCATCTAGCTGTTATGTTAAAGCAAAAAAGCTTAATTGCATTTATTTTAATCTATTATCTGTCATTAATATAATATTACCATCATATTTGTGTCTCAGGTGGAGTTAGTATAATCAGAGTTCTGCCATGCTTTAAGTAGGACCTGTGTGTGAAAATGCATGTGGCCGATTGAGGGCACATGTGTGATTGTGTGGACACACACACACACACACACACACACACACACACACACACACACACACACACACACACACACACACACACACACACACACACACACACACACACACACACACATATGTGAGCTCCTGAGTGGTTCTATGAGTTAGTCCGTTGAGGATTTCAATATAGATCAGAACCAGGACAGCACATCAGATCTATCAAGTGGGTCCTCTGGGTCCTCTGGTCAAATATCGATAGCATTTAAGTCAATATTACACCCCAACTGTGGGGTCAAAGGTGAGGGAGTGTTACTGGGCAGTTTGGCCGTTTAATACCTCTTTGAAAGGCCCCTCTGTGTCCTCTCTACCTGAAAGATTACAAATGGGGACATGTGCAAAATCAGATCAGCTTCTTATCTGGGACATGGATACTGTCACTTTTTTTCTCTCTTGCATGCGTTCATACAGCACTGACGTACACGAGGGGCCACATTAACATTCAGCACACAAACTGATGGAAGCAGTGGATAGTGCTGAGCAAACACAAAAAAATATCTATACTGTAGATGAGAGGTGTTTTTTAATCTCTTAACAACTGAACAACTGAACCACACAAATGGAGCTTGAAGAGGCTTCATTAAGTATTTAAACACACTTAATTGAAATATCTTCCTTAAATGCAGTTTTAGTTGAGCTAAATGTAAAATAAATGAACACAGCCTTCTGTCAGTGTGTGCACTGTAGCAGATGTTGTGATTCCAGTATTTTTTGCATTTTTATAATTTAAATAAATATGGCATTACCTGAACACACTCACACAATACAATGATGTGTCTGCGTTAAAGAAGACATGTGGAAGTAAAAGAAAATTAATTGTGTGATGAAGCTCCGGGTGGCTGATTTTCTCTATGGTTCAAACGTTGGCGACATTTGTCTTCATGTGCAGAAGAATGAAAAAGATGGAGCAGCTGAGCTCTCATGGCGGCTAATAACTTCACTTACAATGAGCACCTCTGGCATCGAACATTGACCCACTCTATGTCACAGTCATTTATAATAGGCTGTTATTAGGGCCCGAGCACAGACATCAAAGGTGTCTGGTGAGACCCTATTGAAATTGTAAGGATTATTATTATTATTATTATTTATTATTATTATTATTATTATTATTATTATTATTATTATTATTCAGGCAAATGAAATGGCTTTTTGAGGGCTTTAACATGCTCAACTTCTTACCAAAATTTGCAGAAAGTTAGAAAGTGGTGAAAATTTACATATTCTGAAGGAATTTTCAATGGGCGTCGCAAAATGGCTCAACGGTGCCCCCCGAGACCCCCCGAGACCCCCAGAAGGTGTTCCCATTGACCTATCTTCACAAAAATCGATATACAGGTGTATCATGACCAGACAAACAAAAAAGTCTCTTGGTGCAATTGGAAAAACACAACAGGAAGCCTGCTATTTTGCATTTAGTGGCCATTTTGGCCATATTCCACATTTTTTCTTTGATACACTTGTACCAGGGTTTTCATCGGATCAACTTCAAATTGAGATGAGTGTCATCACAACAAGATGGAGATAAAAACTGACTGACAGATTTTTTTTTAATCACACGGTGTGACCGTGGCGTGGTGTCAAAGTTTGATTACACGCCATTAAAACACGATGTTCTGTAACGCGGACATACATGGACCATGAATCCTTTGATTTCAGTCTTCCTAGATCAAAGGAAACTTTATGTCTTGCAAAGGTTACGTCTCTCTCTCTCAGAACTGGTTATTTTTGTTTTTTCAGACAAAAAGCATGCAACGCTTCAAAATGGATGTGCTCGGGCCCACCCAGTGCTGCTTTGCAGCCCTAAAATTTTTATTATTATTATTATTATTATTATTATTATTATTCAGGCAAATGAATTGGCTTTTTGAGGGCTTTAACATGCTCAATTTCTTACCAAAATTTGCAGTTATTATTATTATTCATTATTATTATTATTCAGGCAAATGAATTGGCTTTTTGAGGGCTTTAATTAGGGCCCGAGCACAGACATCAAAGGTGTCTGGTGAGACCCTATTGAAATTGTAAGGATTATTATTATTATTATTCAGGCAAATGAATTGGCTTTTTGAGGGCTTTAACATGCTCAACTTCTTACCAAAATTTGCAGAAAGTTAGAAAGTGGTGAAAATTTACGTATTCTGAAGGAATTTTCAATGGGCGTCGCAAAATGGCTCAGCGGTGCCCCCCGAGACAGCCCGAGACCCCCGGAAGGTGTTCCCATTGACCTATCTTCACAAAAATCGATATACAGGTGTATCATGACCAGACAAACAAAAAAGTCCCGTGGTGCAATTGGAAAAACACAACAGGAAGCCTGCTATTTTGCATTTAGTGGCCATTTTGGCCATATTCCACATTTTTTCTTTGATACACTTGTACCAGGGTTTTCATGGGATCAACTTCAAATTGAGATGAGTGTCATCACAACAAGATGGAGATAAAAACTGACTGACGGATTTTTTTTAATCACACGGTGTGACCGTGGCGTGGCGTCAAAGTTTGATTACACGCCATTAAAACACAATGTTCTGTAAGGCGGACATACATGGACCATGAATCCTTTGATTTCAGTCTTCCTAGTTATTATTGAGTCCAAAGCAGAAATTTTAATACAAGTCAACAGGAGATTGATTTTCCTTCCCAGTGTCCAGATGGCATTCTACTATAATTATTCAATGGGGCTTGGATGTGTCTCTTATCTCCTCATTCTTTGTGCCACACTTGGCGCAGCTCAAAGTTTTATTGGGTATAAATTGGGGCAGATAGTTTTTTCTATTCGTGTGTGTGTGTGTGTGTGCACGCTCAGTAGAAGCATGTATGAGCTGTTTGTATACAGCTCGTGTTTGACCCACATCTCGGCCGTGTACGCTCTGCTGCTGCGAACGAGGGTTTTAACTCTAGGCGTTTTGCTCAATATGGTCTCTCACCTCGGTGTGATTGTGCAGTGGACTGACCAAGGCCGTCCTGACACCATGTGAGATTCACTCCCTGGGACTCTGAGCTGGTCTCTGACAGAGACAAGCTGTCAAGGTCCATCCATCTGACTCCCGATTGTTTCCAATGTCGGGCCGACCCAGCCCCGGTCGAGTCTGAGGAGGCCCCGTATCAGCCTGTCTGTTGGAGATAGGCCCGTAAAGAGACAGCTCTTCAATCAGACCACACTGGGAAGGCTTCAACTGGTCCTCGCAAACCTAGAGACCAGTTTGATGAGAAATACGAATAGGAACACGACAACATAAAAATTCAGTTGGTCACAACACATTTTTCAAGACATGAGGGATCATGAAAGAATATCGATTGTAAAAAGTAAGAGTTAATTGGGTTAGATCCACTTACATCTTTAGTGGACTAACAACAGTTACTAGTCATTTAGTTTTTGGCGAATTCTTACTTGAGTTTAATTTC
Source organism: Limanda limanda (assembly GCF_963576545.1). Classification (NCBI taxonomy): domain Eukaryota; kingdom Metazoa; phylum Chordata; class Actinopteri; order Pleuronectiformes; family Pleuronectidae; genus Limanda; species Limanda limanda. The sequence goes on from NC_083651.1 coordinate 12,080,878, forward strand.
TGCCCACGTATATATATTTTACGTTATTTAAACGTACAATATTTAACTTTGGCCACTCTAGGTCTCTCAATCCAAAAAAAAGATGTATTGTGGAGCAGTAAAGGATCATGGGAGTTTTTTGTTGATGCATAATCTTCTCGGATTCCTTGGCTCCCCTGTGTGTTTGTGCCTTAATTGGACAGCTTCAGCGACTAAATGCACAGCAAACGCCAAAACATACTTGTGATCCATGACGACTGACCTGAAGAAACAGTGAACGAAACCGCTCACTGGCTAGCAGAGTGTTTTCCCTTTTTATATGTGGTTTGCTTGGGAAGTTATACCAGAGACAGACAAAACCATGATAGTGGATATGATGCAATTCAAAGGCGACCAACATGCAACATCCTGTTACCTTGAATAATATTGGGGATTTCCATGGGTTTGAACATTGCTGAACATTTTGGATAATGTAAGTTCACAAGCCAACAAAATATAAAACAGTTGGGTTTAGACATTTTTATGAAGAATCGTTACATTTTATATCTTAAACAGGTAATTGATTGATTGAAAATAAACAATGGATTGATTATGAAAAAGAAGGTATCTTGTTTAAAAATATGTAGGTGGCTATTTTGAGTATGTTTTTATGACACAACATAAGAGTGGAACTACTGTTGGCCTGACCTAAAATTTTATCATTTTTCACACATTTTCACACACCAGTGGCCCTGCAAAGGTTTAATGAGAAGTTAACATTTTTGAACATCTTATCGCGGCTCAGAAATATGCAGGTTTTAGACCTTGGTATTTTTTTTCTCAGAAGTGCCGAAATTGCTATTAGTTTGATTTAGTTTGTCTATCCTGGGGAAGACGTCTGGTTTCTGCCCAGTATATACAATTTGTTTTGGACAGGTTTGGGAAAAGAACAACAAATAGGCAATGTTAGACGTTCTGTATCTCTGTGGATTCATTAAAGCATGCTCTGTACAGTGGACCGGATCGGAGCTTCAGCAGAGATCAGTCAATAAATGATCACGGGAAGTTAGGGAGGAATTGTCAGTGGTAGACAGTCAACCAAATGAACCTTATCTCCTCTTTAAATTCAGGCCTTGGGGCAGAACACGTTCCCCTCACTCCTCTCTAACACACCCGGCTTCATCCTAAGAAATAGCCCCTGCCCAACTCTTTCTGGGTTGAGTCCTGAATGCCTTTGCCTCATTAAACGGAGGCATTGAAAATATGACACCTCATTCATTCCCCTGAAAAACACCTAGGACTGTGAAGTCTCATCAGACTGTGATGTATCATAACAATGGGGATCTACCAGGCCCGGTGCAACTGATGCTCTTTCTGTAAAAAGCCTTTAATTCAGCATTTTATGGATTTGTGCTCAGGCCATATTGCTTTTTGCGCATGACCGCACCAAAGATTGTTATAGTCATGATATATGAGCATTATATGCCTTTGCATGTCTGCTCCAGGGTTGATGGTAAAAGACGCTAAAAGGCATTGGACTTTATGAGAGGTGCTGTAAACTTTCACATTAACCATGGATATGTTAAGAGAACTGGATGCAGTGTAACTAAATGGTGTCCCATGTATTTCAATGAAAACTGGTCAGTCCATGCATTTAACAATAAAGGCATTTAGGCCTCAGCACTTCGATTTCTTCTCTAGCCAACAGATTGCTGAGTCCCTGTCTATTTGAATAGCATAGGGAAATCCATTGACGTAGTTTTTTTGAGTCATTTTATTGTAATGACACACATTATGATTATATTATAAGTAATAACTTATTTTTGTAGGTTTGCTTTTAGGGAAGATTACACAAAACCAACTATACAGATTTCAATGCAACTTGGAGGAAGGGTGTGGTTTGGGTCAAGGAATTTTTTTTTTCTCTTTCTTTAACATTTTCTTTTGAAACGTTTTCCTTTATTTCTCAGAGAATAATTTATGGATATTAATAAAAAAAGATTTGGCCTTGGTGGAGGTTTTATGCCATCAGTGTTTGGACTCATGTTGATGATCATTGCATGTGACCCAAAACGCCCACTTATTGGGCAATGAGAACTATGTTCCTAAATAGATCTGGTCATTCATACTGACATTACAGGAGGCACTGAACTAAAGGACGGCAAGAAGGGAAACCTTGCAGCTCAGCGGCTGCATATTACTCACAACTTAAAACACACACAGGAACAGTTTTAACAGAGCTCAAACACATTTCTGACTTCTCACTGCATAACTGTGTGAGATTTCAGCTGTGATGTATTTAACACAGACTAGATTCAAATGCATGCGCTCAGTCAGAACCTAAATTGCTTTCAGACCAGTTTTTCGGCATCACAGGTTTTCTTGATGGCCCACCATATGCACAGGGTGAGCACTGTGCTGGGAAGTGCCCCACCTGCTCATCAATCAGTGTCGCCAGGTCAAAAGTTGAGTTTAGTGTATTATCACAAGAACTTTGTGTGCGTGTGAGTGTGCGTGTGTGTGTGTGTGTGTGTGCCAGGACATGAGCAGACGATATGCCCTGATTATGAGCTCCTTATGGCTGCGCATTATAGCCTCAGCTGCCATGGCTCTCCCACACAGTGAGAAAAAACTCAAAAAAAACTAAAACGCTGCATGAACACTTTGTCAGTTTATACAGTCCAAATGTCATGAGAGAGCCAGACAATACACATCACTAAACACATCCAAGGCCCGCTGACCGGTCTGTTAGCTGGAATAATGGCTTTTAAACACAGCCTGCAGGGATGAGTGAGCATGCTGCAGTGGAAAACAACATTCTGCACTCTGATCAAATGCAAGGACGGGAGCCTCACTATGTCTTACACTTAACCCACTTGAGGCCCCGGCTACAGTAGATATATAGAGTGCCTGAGTTGATTCAATTGTCCCTTTAATCTAGTTACTGACTTTGCATAAAAGGTTCAATGTAAATAAAAAAGGAACCCTGCTGTAAACAATCCGAACCTGCTCGAGATGGTAGTTGTCTTTTCTTAAGCATGTTTTAAAGGCCAGTTAACATCAGCAGTAAACATGTTTTTTGTATATGAATATCTATTAACCTCTAATTGACACGCTCAAAAAAATAAAATAAAAAATAAAAAGGACTTAGAGCTGCAGAGAGGTTTACCAGCTGCGACTGCTGGTGTAATGTAGCATAGTGTCCCAAAGCCTCTGCAGTCAGCTCACTGTCTACACACTCTGATGGGGCAGGGAATAGCTACCCAATTATCATAGTGTGTGTGTGTGTGTGTGTGTGTGTGTGTGTGTGTGTGTGTGTGTGTGTGTGTGTGTGTGTGTGTTTGTGTGTGTGTGTGTGCGTGTGCGTGTGCGTGTGCGTGTGCGTGCCCATCTGACTGTCTCTCCTAGTGTGACTTGTGATATCCCGGCGATGGCCTCTTGCTGTTTCTCTGAGCAGGGATAAAAAACCGTACAGCCAATATTCTAGATGACTGTGCAAATACCGCTCCAAATTCACGATAAGAGCCCGTCATGGATAACTGTAAATCTGACATGGCCCCAAGGCAGCGTGGGGGATGAAGTCCACGGAGCTGACGCCTGAATAACCTTCCGATAAGTACGAGGGCATGCAGGGACACAAAATCCAGCCGATCAGTCGTTTCCGTTCATTTAACAAGGCGTTCTCTTTTCATTTCACAAATCATACTGCTGCAGTTTCTCTGACATGCTGTCAGGCCGATGGGCTGAATGACGTACACAAATAAGATGTATTGAGGCCTTGTCTCCTCTTGTCATACTTGTCTCATACCTGAGAGGCTTTCCTAGATTATTTTATTGAACATTCATTCCTCTAATTCCTGGTGGAGGAAAAGGGTTTAATAGTTTATTGACTGATCATCTGTCCACATTTACATCCGTACGTGCTAATCTGGGATGACAGCCAGTCTCCAGTTAAACAATATATCACCCTGAACGTGGTAGGTCTAAAATGATGCGACACTTTCAAGAGTAGTTTTAGCCTCCACCTTCTCTCTCTCTCTGCCAAGCCAGTTACATTTGATGCTCATTAACAATATAATGCTTGTCCTTGGTATCTGTTTACTTGATGCGAGCCACTAGGCAGGGACGTCTAACTAACAAGCTATGATGTAAGTGTATTAGAGAATATGGCTCATATCAGTGCACAAGACAATCCATCCATTCTATCAATATGGAAACGAGCCAGACAAATTCACACAGAGACACATGAGCATAAACATCCTGCACACACATATTCCTTTTTTAATAAACATACATGCAGACACATAACCGAGTGTGGTTTTAAGGTTGTGGCCGATAGGTGTAAACGCAAATGCACGATGGAGAAACAAATAAGAGGATGTATTTTATACACTGGATGTTTGTTTGCTGTTGGCTCACAACACACCAGTGTACTACAGAGGCTGTCCTGGCCTGGTCAATACCTCTCTCTCTAAATGATGAGGAATGGCCTGTGCGGCAGTAACTGCACTGGGAGATTGATCACATGCAGACTACTGGAGATTAAATGGCTTTCTTGTGGGGAGCCAGGCCGCCCCTGCATGCTGCATTGTGCGGAAACGCTGGAATCCTGTTTTGCCTCGCTCCGATCACAACACCTGCAGGGAAGCCGGGTGGGCCAGCATATGGAGGCCATCAAGCATATACTGATGTTTACTGTTTAGGATTAAGATAAGATAAGATGCACTTTATTGATCCCACGCTGGGGGGAAATCACTTGTTTACAGCAACAGATAGTCAGAATGAGTTAATCCAGAGAACATGTCTACAAATAAAATAGAAAAAATAGGCTCTAAAATAAGAATATACAACTACATTAAATACGGAAATAATATGGAAATTTCACAAATAATGGCACATTTTATTTGTGGATAAGAGATGTTTGAAATAAACATAATTGAAGTTTGTGTGCTTATATAGACTGATATAAGTATATAGGAAGGTATGATATACTACATCAGTGAGTTTAATATGGGTATTAATGCACAGTAGTAAAGAAAATAGTAGAATATCTACATAAGATATGTATATATATATATATATGTATGTTTTATTTTAATATTTATATAAAAATAGTGCGAGTAATACTGAGTAGTTGTGTTGTGAAGATTACATTTGATTACAGCATCATTTTGCAGGGAAAGAACAGGGAAATTGTTGCATCATCTGTCAAAGATTGGAATGGGAAACTGTTGTAATGCAGTTAAATTCTTTAAAACGATATGAAATATGCCTCAATGTGTTTTCAGTGATACACACCATATTGTAGGCCAAAGGGAAGGTTTTGTTTTCCTGTATTTTTATACAGTTGGTCTTAAAATCCCCTCCTAATGGTTTCCATTTAAAGAACAGCACAGCCTGGGATATTACTTCCTTTGGTTTATGTATGTTCAGGGAAATTACTTGTGTGAGTGTGTAATGCTTTGTGTGTATTTTGCACATGTGTTTGTGTGTGGAGGCTGCGTTGAGGGGATTATTATAGGGACATGTGGTGAGATATGTATGTGCTGGTCTTTACTGATAATGAAGCAATTATGCTGGGGTGACCATTCACATCTCTGGCTCAAGTAAGTACAGTGTAATGTTATATTCAGCATGTGCTCTGGTGTAACGGTGTGTGAGGGGTTTATATACACTACAGGAAGAGCCTGTCAGGTAATTAAACTGTTCTAAATGAGGAGAAGTGCCACTCGATGCTTTTATAGACATCAAGGCAATTTAGCCCACATTAAATGGTTGTGATACAGCAGCAGAGTGTGTGCTCTGTTTATTAGTGTGTTATGATATGCTATTAACCAGAAGTGAAGGTTGTATTTGGGCTCACTGGTCATTTTCAACATGAAATTCCTGCTGAGGTTAAAATGTGTAGATTCCCATGATTCTCTCATATTATACACGAGTGAGGGAAGACGTTTTCAATTGTATCACTTAAAAAATGTAACTTTTCTGTGGATTTTACAGTGTATTCATGTCTCTGAGGGGGTTCCCAATCCCAATGCAGAACATTGTAAATTCCATAGGAGCTCAGTTTGGTAGGGGCTGCTGTGTCTGAAAACATGTTAATCAGTGAGCTGCTCAGATGTGGACCCTGAATCTACGTAGGAGCTCGGGAGAGAAGCGGACAAAGTCACTCCAAAGTTCACATTGTCTATATAGTTAAAATGAATGAGTCATTTCAACTTTATCCATATAGTCGATCTAATAATTCCAGGAATCTGTCTGTCTGTGTCCAGACGCCTTCTTCACTTGAGGTGGAGTAGCTTTTAGAAACACAAGAAAGTCCAGTTGCCAACAGACACTTGTACACCGTCGTCAGCTCTTATCACCAAACTCCCTTGACATCTTCCTCTGTGTCTTCTTCGTGTGTGTCACCGCTTCTTCGCCGGGAAACTTTTGTTTTCTTTTAGTTTATTTCATTTTTGAGCCTGTTCCGTGTTAGAAGTGTCACAAAAACCCCTGCGGTGTTCACACATCAACTTCTCTGGATTTCTACCGACTTTTATATTTGGTTGCCAGTCAGAGAAAGTCTGCACGAGCTGCAGAGCCTCTTACTCGGACGTTTGCGTTCACACATGCACCCCCTCCAGAGAAAATACAGAGGATCCACAGAGCTCAGTGCATGTCTGAAAGCAGCTTCTGTGGAACACACATCTGAAAAACTGTTCATCTTTTCAGCTTCACACCTGGTATGTAATATTGTTAAGGGCCCAAGGAGATGCAATGTCGATTTGGACATTTAAATAATTAAATAGGCGACCAGCACTGTATAGCAGCTGGCGCTCATCAACGGCAATGACAACTGATTCTCCAGTTTGGGGTTTTGAGTCGAGTTCACTGAACTGTGAGGTGAACAGGAACATTCTGTGAGGTGAACATCCAACTCATCAATAAGGAAACAAGTCAGACCAACTCACACAAAGCTTCACTGAACTGTGAGGTGAGCAGCACTTTGTGCAGCAGCGGTGGCTTCAGGGTTCTTCAGACTGAGTCCTGCAGTAGGTTTTGCTGCGGCTCAATACTGCAAATCAATTTATACGGTTTCAGAAAGTAAGGCATCGCCACAGGGCAAGCAAACAGTCCATTCCAAACAGGTACAGTATGTGTAGAATGGGCACTGCACTTGTAATATCAATCTTATTTGATCATTAATAATCCTGGAAATGAGTCCTAGGTTAATATGATTGGTTATATTCCACCAGAATATACAGTATGTAGCCTACACTTTAGTATAGATGGCAGTGTGTTTGATTGCACTTTGACAGGTATCACATCAGACGCCTTCAGAAAACCCAGAAGTTATTCTGCAGGCAGCAGAAAACTACAAAGACCAGCATTCTAGAAAACCCTTCAGGCCATTTAAACTACAAATACCTGCAATCCTCTGTCATCCCCCTCTGTCAATGGGATGTGTGCTCAGCTGCTGGTGTTAAACCTTAGGAAGCGCAGAAGAACAAGTGTTTCTCGTAGCAATGAACACACGCACACGCATCATCCGCATTATCTGTGTGTATCCAGCTTCCTTCCCTCATTAAGCAAAAACTTACAAGAAAGTGAGCTCCATGCTGCGAGTGAGGGGGAGGAATCTGAGTACGTCTCCAAATGCTAATGAGAGGAGCCTGCTTCAACACCCTGCTTTGTCTTATGTGTGTATGTGTGTGCCAGTTTTTTTTTTTTCCTCCAAAGGTATGTCCATATCCAAGCACAGTTATTTTTACATATCATTAGTAGCGCAATGCAGCCCCATCGCCCTGACAACTACATCCCTTCCTTTCCCTACTGCTTATCACCATAACAACTAATGTACTGTAAATAGTGCTCTCTCCCCGTCGGCACGGAGTCCTTCTTTTTCTGTTTCTCCCTGCCGTCTCTCTGCGTTTCTTTCCACCCCTCCAGCCCTCTCGTTGCCTCTGCACCCCCCTTACCCTCCACCACGGCCGTTTTCCTTAATTCCTGTCTGGTTGCTACGTTCAGAGTTGATTTTTTTTGGTGCCACTACAGATGTGGGTGGTTCTGGTGAGTGCGCAGTAACCTTTCTCCTGCTTCACGTTGTCAAGTGCCTGAGCTCACATGGCAATCGATAAAAAACAGGCAGCTGTATAAGTTATCCCGCAAAGTTCCAGATCCTATATTGATTTTCGTTTTTTTTTCAAGTAAAAGGAGCTTTTAAAGGCGTTCCTCTTCCCACATACTTACAAATACATACTGGGTGATATCAACTGTGGATATCTGATTAGATGAAGGTGTGTATTCGCAAGATTTAGTCCACTCCGTGCCTTTTGTGTTTGACCTAAATGTGTTATTGACGGTGAGCCGGGCCTGACAACTTGATTGGTCTACTCCGCTCCAGGATTAACTTGCCAGCCTGGCAGGCTTTTACAATCAAAGATCAAGCCAATGGTGTGTTTGGCTGAGTAGCTGTGGGATTGACTTAACAGCCTGATGTGCTAATGCAGAGTTATCCCAAGGTTGAGCTGTATACAGCAAGGACACGCATGCTGTTTTGCCGTCGGTGTAAGATCCACAATCTATAAGAGAGAGGTGACGGTAAACACTTATCTGTGCACCCCTGGAAGAAAAGAAGGGGAAAAAAATCCTTTCACTTGAATCCATTTTGCATTTTCTATTCTCTGTCTCTATTGTTTCCTTTTGCTTGACTCTCTCTCTCTCTTGTAATCACTGTCTCAAATCACTAATTATTCTGGTTTATTCCATTTCTCTTCCTCGCTCCCTCCCTCTTCTTCTTGTCTGACTCAATCTTTTCATCAGCAGCACACGAGAGGTCACCTTTGCCCCATTTCCTGTCTTTCTCTTTCTACGTTCACGTACTCCATGTTCATCTACTTTGCTCTTTCCTATCCAAAGCTCAGGGGTAGCCCTCCTGGATCCCCTCTTACATAACCGCCTCCCCCTCACTCTTCCTGGATAAGTGCATGTGTAAAGGTAGAGTGATTATAGGTACGATCGCCGTTTGCTAAATATTAGAGTTACCCCACTAACGGACAGCCGTTAGCCGAGGCAAAAACGGCGTTGGATGAACATCTCCTCAGATCACAGCTCAAGCTTGTTCCCTGGAGATTGACTGGCAACCGCGGAGCCCAAAGAAAACAACAAGAAAGAAAAGACACTTGAATGGTGTTTGGAGCAAACCAGTCGAAATGTCACTTGAAAGGATATTCTTTCCGGGCCTTTATTTTAAGGCAACTCTTACCGCACATCTTGAATTCCTATGATGTCCCCTCTCGAGCTGGTTCCCATACACATGCCTCAGTGGCTCGCTGTATGTGATGTTGTGGCCTGTGACGTCGGCAGCTCTTTAGAAGCTATAAATGCCTTCTCTCTCTCTCTCTCTCTCTCTCTCTCTCTCTCTCTCTCTCTCTCTCTCTCTCTCTCTCTCTCTCTCTCTCTCTCTCTCTCTCTCTCTCTCTCTCTCTCTGCCTTCATTAAGAGGTTGTCTTAAGCTACCCGGCTTAACGCTATTTACATTTTCATTATTCTACCGTTACCGGGAAGAAATGGCATAAAATCCAGCAGTGTTGAGGACATTAGACAAGCTTCATTCTCACAGCAAATGGATTTACATAAATAAGGAGGTTGATACATGGAAACAGAGAGGAGGAGATGAGGCAACAAAAGATGGGAGAAAAAAAGGAACAGTGTAAAAGGACGGAGAACCTTTCAAATGGATCAAGAGGACAAGACGACGTGCAGAGCCAGGAAGTGTGTGCGTGCGTTTGTGTGCGGTTGTGTGTGTGTGTGTGTGTGTGTGTGTGTGTGTGTGTGTGTGTGTATGTGAGAGAGAGAGATGTAAATTGGTAAATGAGAGGCAGTTGTGTCGGGTTCTCTGGATGTATAAAGTGGGCTCTGAGGGACTGACAGAGGTCGTCTGATCCACTGCATGTGATCAATACAGCTCTAGGTTCCCTCATTAGTGGAACAGACCTCATTGTGTTTACCATACAATGGACTTTGTTCATGTGTATTTGTCAGCCCTGTGTGTGTTTGTGTATAATAAGGTGTCTTCATTTTGGCCCCTTTTCTCTCGCCCCTTTTGTTTACATCTTCTGTTCAGACGATTTATTACCTTCGCAGAGGAGGTTATGTTTTCACCTGCATTTGTCGGACTGTTAGCAGGAAATGTAAAAACCACTGAATTGATATCCATAAGCTCTAATGGATTGGTATGGCATGAGTCAAGGAAGAACACAATACATTTTGGAGTTGATCCGGATAAATAAGGAGAACCAGGTTTTTACTTTTTCCAAATATCTTTACCATGGTGAAATCGGGCATAATTCTTGGTAGGTATGGTTTGATTTGGTGGATTTGCATCAAGATCTCTGACTTATTCTGTGGTTAAACAATGACAAAGTAAATAAATAAAAAAACATCTTGCCATGTTAAAGTAAGTGAAAAAGAAAAATGTATTCTGGATCCATCCCCTGATCCGGATCCGCACCAAGACTTTAATGGGCTCTGATCCATCATTCTTTCACAGAATTTTGTAAACTTGTTTATGAACACTCAAACAAACACATAGGAAGGTTAAGGAATGGCGAAGGTTAAAGAAAATGTCCGGGTTTAGTTTATATTAATTGAATTAAGGCTGCAACTAAAAATTGCTTTTGTTTATTATCTACGTTAATCAGTGAGAGATGCTGAAAACAGATTTAAAAAGAAGCTTCATTTTAGCTCAAGATAAAAATGAACATTCAGTTCTTAATACCTACAGTTTCAGGGGTTTACCCAGAAAGACTACAAATGTCTCCTCGATGCATCACGTCATTTCAGCTTTGTGTGTGTGTGTGTGTATGTATGTGTGTGTGTGTACAACTCCCAGTGGTTCCTTTAGAATGCTAATGATAGATTAGCCTCTGAGGCTTCACTGATTTTCCTTCGGGAAATCTCAGCCAGTCATGGATGGCATTCCTCCCTTTCAACCCTCTCAGTGCACATTCCCCACCACTCTGACCCCGAGACTCTCTCTTCAAACCTGGAATAAAGACTCCACAATGACAGAAAGGAACTCAAGTTTCCCCTTTTCTTTACCCTGTGTTCTTTTCATTTACATTTTCTCAGGAATTTTCTGTTTGAAACCATCTGAAGCTCTCTAGCTCTTTGGTGCCGTTTGTGCGGTGAATTCATCAGCCATCAGCCCAGGGCCCTCTCAGTCGTCCAGGGTGAAGCTGGAAGAGCTGAAACAGGAAGGAGGCGATGAGGGCACATCACAAACAGCTAATGTCCTCAAAGACTGTTCATTTTAGCCAGCTGCTGCTTAGCTGCTGTCTCTTAGTAACATTGGCCTTTTTAATGAATGCCAAATAGTTGTTTTAGAGACACTGAGCTTCAGCACATTCACTTGGACATAAAAGAATGGATAATCCATTAAAGTGCCTATAGTCTCAGCTTTAATTTGAGATACAGAAATAACTGTGTGGGTGAAAAACTCCTTTGATTTTAGCAAAAACACATCTTTAATTTCTCTCTGACAGGTTCTAGCCTTTTTTGAGCCTCATTATTATTGTCTTCACTTGCAAGTTCTCCTCATTTTGACAGATAACTCTAACTTAATATAAATGGTTACTCTGAGGTTTTTATGTTCATTAAGGGCTTTTCACACCTTAAAGTGTAAATCCAGAGTCCAAATGAGGTTCATATCTTCATTTTGTTATTTAGGGAGATTCCAAATTGCGGGCACTTTGTGATTAAAATATCCCACTCAGTTCTATCTTTATTAATGCAAATCTACCCAAATTAAAGCAGAGACAAAGCAGAAACATGTAGTGTCCATTATTTTATTTCTGATTGATATGTCTAACTTTCCTAAATACTTCTCGTCATGACTCTGATGCACTCAGGATGTTATTAGACTCACTTTCTATTCTTCCTTTAAAACACAGAAATGTTATTTAGTTCTATGGAAGCTTCTGAATGAAAATTTACCTCATCGTTTTCCCTTGCCAGGAATACAAATGTGTGACAACATAATTCCGTGGACAAACAGTACTTTGTTTGTCCAAATCAGGACTGACACAGTATCCCTCTGAATCCTGTAAAATTTTTAGGGAGTGAGGAGTAAATTACGATGGGAAGCGACTGCCGCTGCAACTCAGGGGCTTTCGTTGTAATAGACACATCTCCCAGTCTAACAAAAGGTAAACGGCATGAACACACAGACAGGAGACGCACCACTGTGTGCACAAGAGCTGAGTACACAGGCTGCGCATCCACTCTCCAAACCTGGCTCTGTTTGAGGACGGAGGTCAAAGGTCTCCCTCTGTACACTGTGGAAGATTGAGATGGAGACTTTGTGTTTATGCACGAGCTGCTGCCAGTGTCTCAGGCCAGTTTAAAAAAGACATAACAAGCTTCTGCTGCCTGATTTTGCAAATAGTATTGGATGTTTATGTTTTCAATCTTCAAAATTGAATTTACCCTTCCTGGTTTGATTTTAAGATTAAGATTAAGATATATTTGTTTTGTCCCAAACACATGCACAGACAATCACACTCATGCAAGGAGGGAAATTTAACCTCTGCTTTTAACCCATCTGGTGCAGGACACACACAGAGCAGTGGGCAGCCATGTACGGCGCCCGGGGAGCAGATGTTGGGGGAGTAAGGTGCCTTGCTCAGGGGCACTAGACAGGGTAGAGAGAATCCTCTTGGATTTTTGGACAGATCAATCAGTTCGTCTTTTTGTAAATCAAATGAAGAGTTTCTATGGTAGCTCATTGCGGTCCTGAAACAGTCTTGATGCACTACCTTCGTCTATTAACAGGACATTTGCTGTTGTCATCTATCATACAGCTGAAGCCCCCCCCCCCTCCGGGACACACCACACACATAATACGTGATACTACCAGAGGAGATGCATTCATCAATCCCATCCAGAGCTCATCATTACTGTGCATGTGAGAGAGAGAGAGAGGATGTGTGGGAAAGTGGAGTGCGGTGTTGACGATGAAAGGGCGGAGGACAACTCCTCTCCAACACATGCACACCATCCCAAAAGAGTCCTCATGTCCCTGATCGTGTGTTCGGACCACTCCTGCGCCCCTCTTCATCCGCCGCTCTCGTATGATTTGAACCCACGGCTTCAGTCAAATTAGCCAAATTATTTTTGAAGTAGCTGCTTTTCACTAAAGGGACGGTGCTGTTTTATTGCGAAAGAGACGGTTGGAAATCATTTTGAATCTTTGATGAGAGTTGTTGTATTATTGGCAAACAGATTTTCCTCAACTGAAGAATGGGAGTGCTGTTGAGACAACTTCACAACAATCACCAATTGCTATTCAGCGTAAGTACACTCCCAGCTTCTCGCAGAAGGGGACATTTCCATCTCGCAGAAATTGTAAGAGACAGTAATGACCATAAATGCCTGGCAAGGCTCATTCACATCCACAGCTCGATAAGCGACTGGTTGAATAAACTTCCCTCATGTGAATCCTGACCTTCCTTTGTCCTCTTTGTCCCTCATTCAGCTTGTTTCCTTGTTTGAACTTCCAAATGTCTTTCTAGTTGTAAAGCCACAACTCATTTCTTATCATACCACGAGCCTTTGCACACTGACCTTCAAGTTTATTCCCTGACCTGCCACCCCCCCCCAGCCAATGTCTTCAGCTCTGCAGCTTCTCTCCCTTCTTGTCCAGCTCATATCTGTTCCCACACTCCTCACCATTTCTCCAGGCCTCCTGCCTTCTTGGACATGTCCGTTTTAGCATCCAGGCTGCCTGCTTTGTGTCTGTGATCCGCGGTGCATCATTGGCATGACTGAGCAAGGCACAGCTGTTTGGAAGCTGGGCAGAGCGGGTGCGGGCCCTGGTCCAGGCTTGCCGGCAGCTGGATTAGCTCTGACGCCATTAGCATCTGAACTCCTGTAATGTGACAATATGACAGGGATTATGCCATCTGAGGGCAAGAAGCAGGGGCTGTAAGGGAGAGACGGGGAAGCTGGGAAGTGAAGTAATATGCAGAATTGGGAAGCTGGCAGGTGGGAAGGTATGCGCACTGCAGGATTATTGGATGCTGAGTAGAGAAAAGAGATGCAAAGGGAGCGGGCGGCCAAAGTTGCAGAGTGGACAGAAAAAATGAGATTGGGTCGGAGGTAAAACAGGATTATGCATAACAGGGAAGAATCCTGAATTAATGAAAGAAAACAATTGCTTTTGTGCACATGTAAGAAGAAAAGGTGATGTTCTCATGAAACTCCTGTAGATTTAAAATTGAAATACCTTACAACCATGAGCCCTGTTTTACACAGTAAGAGGAAGGAGATTTAACTTGCCTACATAATTTATGTCCATACTATATTAATAATGTATCATGTTATCAAGCATATAAGCCAAATTCATATGCTGCAACAAATTATTATTTTTTCACAAGTGATCATTCTGCCAGTCATTTTTCTATTCATAATTTGGTGTATAAAATCATGAAATACATAAATAAAAAATCTCAATTCCCTACATTTCAAGTGAATGCCAGCAAACAACAGTCCAAAATATGAAGATTATATTTACTCTGCTAAGTAATAAGATAAGAAAAGGTTGCAAGGTAAAAGGTTGTCACATTTATCATGGGAATCATCCAAAGTTTTACATTTTTATTAAAATTGCAGTAACGGCAGCTTTGAACAGAAAGAAATGTGTTGTTTAACGTTGGTATGTTCTCAGTAATACTCCATATAGTGCACTCATTGTTTCCCACAATGCATGATGGAAAATAGTTTACAACCGATGGTCACTAACCATCTTATAATGTAAATACGAGCAGAGCAGAGCATCAAAGCATAAACTAAGACACAAGTTCATTTCTACATTTAATGTTGTATATATAAATAGTAGAGTAGGGGTTATTGAATGAGTGGGTGGTGTTTCTGGTTTAACAGCACCGTGGTGGACAGGGGACATGTTAAAGACCCTGGTAAAGGTGAAAATTACTGTCTCCTCCCGGGCGTTGTGGTAACATCGCTCAGCCAGAGCCATCTTGCTTTATACGAGGAACCACAGTTTCACTGGGAGTTATGATATGAGAGAGTAAAAAATAAAGCCAAGAGGGGTTGACAGGGTGAACTATGGTCTATTATGTACCTGGGTAGAAAAACACGAGAGTCCTGTTCAACAGAGACAGAGAATGAAAGGTTTGGAGAGGCAGTTATACTCCCGAGTCTCCACTGCCTCTTCGCCATCATCTCCCTTGGAGGGGACTGATCGCTGCTGACCCCTCCGACACAACTAGTCTCTAGTTGCTGTGGTAACCAAATCTGCTGTTGGCTTCTTTGTCCTCAGCTAAGTGGTTCAGATGGACTTTGTACTTCAAATGGCCCAGGAAGGTGCTGCACTTAACTCGGTGTGTGGTGACGCAGTGTGCGATCAGAAACAGGATTCACAACATACCTCAAGTAGAAAGAGATGAAGGGCTATTCAGGCATTTCCAACTCCACCACAGTAACGATACACCGGTGCTGTTTAAGGCAACGTCGGCTGGATGGTTAAGGGGAAATTAAATAATAATTCAGATTAAACAAACTTCAAACCTGTAGTACCTAATCTATTGCATTTACAGATGCGACAGGAGTTACTGATGAGAAAGAAACACTGTTCAAGGAATGAGAGGAATAAAAAGACACATACAGGAGAGGGAGCACTACACTAATTACTGCTGTCAATCACTTTGCATTTGCTTTGAGTAATTAAAAACGGTGCTAATTAAATAAACATCGGTCATTGGCAGCTCACCAGTTATTTTAGCCCTGGTGTATCTCGGGGCTGGACGTTAGTTGTCTGTCAGTTACTGCTAATTTTCTAACACATGTAACACCGTAACTTCGCTGAATCTCTGAACATCATCTCGGCGAGAACAACCGACAAGCTATGTTATCATGCTAGTTGAGTTATGCTGCTGGAGTGTTGGAAAAGCTGATATACAAATGTCAGTGATTGGATGGTGAAGGAATAGTTTTACATTTAGAGAAATACACTGATTCACTTTCTTGTCGATAATTGGATAAAAAGTCTGTGAGGCAAATTATGTTGCTGGAGCCAGCATCCACTTATCTTACTGTAGCATGGGGTGGGTTCTTCTTTTGTCTTTAAGCCAACAAAAATCCATCTTCCACCACCTCTTAAGCTCAATAATTAATATTTCATATCTTGTTTGTTTAATCCGAACAAAAACCGAAGTATAAAGAAAACAGTTTACAGCCCTTTTACAAGGGATTTTATTGGCCAGTATTAGTTGTCAGGCAACCAGCAGAGAAAGTTACTGGTTGGGGAAAGATAAAGGACAAAAGCTGAGATCTCAAGGTAAGAAAGCGAATAAGTGCACATTCCTAAAATGTTGATTTCCTTTGTAGAAGTAGAAGACGTTTGGACAAAGAAATATACTTTAACTTTAACAAGCACTTTAACAAAAATGCCACAATTGAAATCCTTTGAGCTCCTACAGACACATTTATGTGAACAACGGGCAGCACGAGGTAAATTATGCACCGAGGGCGACTTAAGACCATATTGTGATGGATCTTGTGATGTCTGATTTTACATTTGAGAGGAAAGGAAAAACTGAAAGGCTTTTTAGACAAATGCAGGTCAGGGGTGTAAAGTGAGGGGCCACGTCTTTGATTGCGAGCCTCCTACTTCTGGCATATTTGGTCGTACCACGATGTTTGACCTCCACAACACATTTACCAAAATTTCTTGATTGTCAGATTTTGTCAGCAGAGTAGCAATGACAACTGTGCAATATGCAAACATTGACAAACACCTACAAACGTTAAAGCACCTCTGTGGTGGTTCTAGCCTTGATGCCTTGGCTGGAATCAAACTTACTAATTATTCTCCAACTTTAAAGAAATGTAATGTCAGTTTTTGCAGTGAAAAGTTGAATAGATTCTTCCAGTGTTTGATCAGTCTATAAAACTATGAAAACTTTTTTTCTCTCTCTCTTTAGCATTGCAGGGAATAGAGGTTAAAAAGGAGACTTTGAATACAGTATTCAACCATCTGTCTTCATTGTTAATATTTTAAACTTCCATTCATGCCGACTGTGAGGCTGGAATGATGAATATCCAGCAGAATGCTTCACATACAGTGTGTTACCAAATGTTGGTTTGACAGACTGTTAAATATGTATTTCTGTAATACATGTTGATGAATATCATTTGGTTTATCCTGGGGTTTCTGGTGCGAGGCGGGTTGAGTGGCCCATTCATCTTTAAGAGTAAAATAAGGTATAAAAACGTTTACTGAGAGAAAAGAGAAAACCATTCTGTCTTCATGTCACAACCTTTCAACTCACGGCTGTTCTTCTGCAGCAACACTTCTGCCTCTTGGTTTGTGGCCATGTCTGGAGAAGGTCTTTCCAATCTGAATAAAGCCACAAGGAACATTTCTAATAGATATTATAGACATATGTGGTTTTATAAAAAGTATAGATGTTAATTTTTCCCTTCCCAATACACATTTCGATACCTGGACTTTTAGCCTCAGCCGATACCAAGCTCTGAGGCACTTACAAGAATAACAACTTATGTCAGGTATTTTAAAAGCTATATGCCATTTACTCGGTGGAAGTGATGATTGCTGTCATTTTGGAATTTTAACCCTTTGAAAAACAAATAAAAGCGGTGAATGATGCCATAGAACTGCCTTTATTTATTAGTTTGACTGAATAAGAATACAAATAAATAAATCTAGGAATACACAACACACTTACGTACATAGAGGTTTGTGAATGAGTAATTTCTCTTATTCTTCATCTTGAAAACCTGTCTTACCATAAAAAATAAAGGAGAAAATTCTTCACTGCCGATATGTGTGTCAGACCAAACCCCAGATAACCACCTGCCCAATCATTCATCCGCGTCCTCTGTGACTCGTCCCCAGAGCGAACCCAGCGGGAGTTCACAACTGTTGGCCTGCTTCCCTGGTTCCCTCCAGGCTGAAGTGCTTGTCACAGGCAGAACTGCATTTAGATACAATGCTCCATTACATCAATAATAGAGAGGAGGATGAAGGAGCAAGGCCAAATAGGATGGGACAGCTCACTCAACAGGACATGACTTGTCACAGAGAAAAGGAAAAGTGTGTGCGTGTGTGTGTGTGTGTGTGTGTGCACATGCAGAGTATGTAAATGTGTGTGTTCAGGTCTGCACATGTTACATGAACCAGAGGTGCATGTGAGAGGAAGGATAACAAGCGAACGAGCGACTGTGGGAAAGTGAAGGATATTGACTTTGTGGGTTTCTGCTACGGTGGCACCATTTAGGATCAGACTGACCCAGTTTCCTCCGAGCCCATACATTTTAGATAATCCCTGAGGAAACTGGGTTTGCACAGTCCGCCTCTCCTGCGTGGTTTTACATCGTGGCATACAGCAGGTAGAGGTAGGGACACAAAATGAAGCACTTAAACGTACATGCTGAATCATGCACGGTTGTGTTAAAAAGAGGATATTCATTTCCCTCCCCCTGTTAAACCGCTTTCCTTTGGTCCTTCCTTCTCCTCCTCCTCCTCCTTCTTCTTCTCTTTTCCCTCCCTCTCTCCCCCCTTTTTCCTTCTGCACCGGTTGGAGTGGTTCTGTGGCTTTATGAGGCAGCCATTTAAATCATTACCTTTCCCACATTGATCCAGCCAGAAGGTAATTGGCTCAATCAAGAGAATTAAAAGCCCGGGTAAGATTGAATAATTCAGCTCACAGATCAAAAGAGGAGGGGAAGATGAGAGAAAGAGGATGGGGGGAGGGTAATAAGAGGAATGCCAATATTAACACAGTGGATGAGAAAGTGTACACGGCAAGTAAAGGAGGAGGGAAAAAAAGGGATGAAAAGAATATTAGCGTGTGAAGACATGGAAGTGTACGCTGTGTGAAAGAGAGAATATATAGCAGCAATATTACAACATTTTGATGGCCTTCATAAAAGCGTAGAGAGGGAGCACCATCACTGCACAGAGAGAGGCTGAGGTAAATACCAAAGTGGAGATGAATGGGGAGATAGCACTTATAGGCTTCAGAGGACACACTTTCATTTTTTTGGTAATCACACAATGTTCCCTTGACTGTGTTTACTTGCCATCGCCGTCTCTTTCTGATTGAGTTCAGAAATGCACACCGACTCTGAGTTTACCCCATAGAGTTGAGATATTTTCTCAGTAACAACACCGTGAGTGGCATTTCTGGCATTTCTGCCTTTCCTCCCATTTTTCTCCCTCACTATTGTTTTTCCCGGATAAAAGGCCAGTGGTATCATGCTTCCAAGCACAAGACAGTGAGCTGGACTGAGCTGCTTACAGGTTTTACCTCATGTGGCGATAAGAGCGTTGCAGAGGCTGCAGGAGGCGGTGATTTCACCCTGCTGTCAAACTGCAGAGGGGAAATTAAAAATACATGTTTTCTTTCAGAGAGTAGTGACACCAAAAGCATCCAAATAGATTTTTTCAATTTGATGTTCCATCTGTAATTTGGTCAGTCATTCTTATCATGAATGTAATCATCAACCTAATTGTTCAGTAATTAGAGGATTTTCAAGTAATCTACAGTCAAACCACCTTATAAGGATAATGTAATTATGGGAACGCATCTGCTTTCATTCTAAGCATCCGCTGAGATCTAAGACTTGATGCACGCACGGTTACAGAGATGCTGCATTCAGAGAGGTTTCACACTGACTTCAATCCTCATTAAAACTCGTTAATTTGAATAAGGCCACTGTACAAGGCCAGTGGGGATACCAACACAGAGGAAATGGAGGTGTTCTTGCAAAGAAGGTTGAATTTAACTTCAATCCAATGCAGCTACATCTGGGAAATGACTGTATTATGATTATAGTTATAATATGTCGAGGCCCATTACTTGTAGATTATTCATGTATGTGGAGTGAGGTCTATATTTTTATTCTTTACCTCACAATCGTTGCACTATAAGATACATTTTTTCCAGCCATGATCACTTTAAGAATCATACAATCCTGTCTCCGGGGATTTTGATGTCTAACAAGATTTGTTGGCAATTAGAACAGAGGAGACAAATATTTCATCAATGTTTGCAAGTTAACAGGATTAAGCTAAACAAGTACTAGAGATATAACTCATGAACTTGTTGGAAGGACATAGCAGAGGTCAGGGAAGAACCCAGATCCTGACCAGGGTGCAGATTCAGGATTTTCTTTTTTCCCCACTTTCCACAACCTGAGATTTTGCAACATTTTTGTCGATTTCTCAGAGAATAATTCATGGATCTTGTTTAAAGAAAATAGGCTGATATTTAGTCTGTGCAATTTGCTGCAGATCCAAATAAAAATCTGGATCTAATGAATGTGGCTTCATACAGGGACTGATGGGCTTTGGTGGAGGTCTGCGCTCGACTGAGTACCTTTCTCATTTATACCTTTCACCTACATTCCTTAAAATAATTAGTTTAAATTCTCTCAGATCTCAGTACCTGCAGCAGAGCTACTGTAGGTTGCAGCAAGAGAAAATGCTCCTTCAGTATCCATTAGACTTGTTGACATGTTATGGGTGTGATGCTCTGGATTTTAGTGCATTACTCACACCTGTCATCATTGAATTGCTCATCATCTCAATGTGCTCCACTGTAGTCAGAAGATATTGAGAGTAACTGTCGGTTATTCAAGGTATTGGTGCTGAATACGCTGGAATACTTCCAGACTACAGTGCGATGGGTTCACGTTGGGATGCACAGAACATGAGTTGGATTCAGGGTCCCAGCAGTTGGCATGTAAAGAGTCACAGATGAGCAAACCTGACACGGGCATTACCCCCAGGCTGGTTAGAATGAGGGATGAAGGCATGTAGAGAAACAAAAGAACGGGAGGTGGGGGATGAAGCGTGAAGAGATCACTCCGTGATAATAAATGATGTCCATTCTTGAAGTTACATTTCGAAGAAAAAGGGAAGTGGAAACGAGGGTTATGGAAAATGTAGGTGTTTCTAGTTTGTGTGGCCGCGGTGGAGGTTGGAGTTTGGGATATAAGGAAGAGATGAGGAAACAAAGGCAGTGCTTTGTCTTTCAAAGGTTTATAATTTATTCATTCATTGATGTGATGAGTACGAGGAGGTCAAGGACACATATTAGTGTCGGAGAATGCTTAGAAATCTGAGAGCAGCAGTTTGAAAGCACTTGAACATCAGTGAATCTTTTTTAAATGGCCGATGGAAGATCAGGGTCACAATCTATGTCCTGAACTCCTGCTTGCTTTTTTAGGTCACAGTCTTTTGTGTCTTTGATTTCGGTTTGCGTCAGTCCACCTGATGCAGTTCTCGCTTTGCTTTGAACTCGACGGCGCTGTTGTGCAACTCAGCTCCAGTCCCTCCTCGCACGTCTCCGGCGTAGCCTCACTAGAGTCCTCCTGTCAGCTTAACTGCACTCCCAGTCGTGTACGCCAGCTTGTCAGTTTTCTGCCTCTTTCTCACCAGTAGCACAGAGTCACATGAGACCCGTGTCCCCCTGCTGCGTTCCCTTGAATGCAGCGCAACACTGCTACAGGAAAACTCCAGAGGGAGACGTCTGTGCCTTGAAAGCACCATCCAGGCAGCCTTAGAGAGGGGCCACAATAGAGACATGAATATATAGCGTGCCGGCTTAAACAGCAGCTAATCCACAGCACAGCGTTGATAAGTGTGAGCGCAAGCAGCTGCCTGTGTTGTTAAATGTGGCGTGTGTATACACAGGCCTGATTGTGGATGGGTTTTAATGAATGTTTGTGATCAGCTTGTGAGCGAACGCCTCATCTCTCCATCAGAATGTTTGCTTTTAATCGAACCCTTTTGTTCCCTCATGTGCACACACACACACACACACACACACACATACAGTACAGTGTGATGCGTCATCTCGATGAAACCGAACGGCAATTTTATGGAAATAAAAAAGAGAGAAAGGTTACGACAAGCTAAGAGGATGAAAATGCAAGTCAAGAGCATTCATGCTAAATATCTCGAGTAGCGTGCGACGCTCTCCCGATCTGAACGCACGCACACAGATGTACTTCGCACACAAATTACAACTAATACAACTTTCATGCATTTGCACAGCGCTGACTGTACCAAAAAAGCTGATATCAGTATGACCTCAAGTGTTCAGACCTAAGTGTAACTTGTCACAGGCAATGATTCATGAACTATGGACACGGTGCGTACGCTGCCCTCACGTTCACACTGTAGCATGTGGACATTTGCATATGAGATTACTAAAAGCTCCTTGACCTCTACCCAAGGGCATGGTGGGTGGTGGGAGGATGTGATGTGGGAGATGAGGCGCCCAAAATACGAGTCAATTTCCTGTGGGGCTTATCAGGGCTGTTTGACTGGCGGGTGAGCAGCGAGCGGCCGTCACTTGTCAGGATTTAAACTTAGAGAGGAAATGAGACGCGGGTGTGTGCTCTGAATATCCTGCGTTGATAGGATGGAAGTGAGCCAGAGAGGAGGAAAAACCCACACGCCAAATGCCTCATATCGCTGTAGAGGGGAATGCATACTTCAGGGGTATGGTTAGTATTTACAAATCATGTAAATAGAAGTGGAGGGCTAATCTGTAGTTCTTCTCAGCTGGAGCGGCATTAAGCGCAAAGCTCTCCCCGGTGTGTTTTGAATAGCGCCAGTACTTTACTCGTGGGGCAGCTGCATCAGACTGTCTGGATGACAGACACATCTTCCTCCCTTCATTAATCTCCATTTAGTTCTGCACTGGAGAGGAATGAGGGAGGGAGGAGAGGCAGCGTCGGACAGGGGGAAAGGGGAAAGAGCAAGATTAAGGATGCATCCAAAAGGAGATGGGGAGAAAGAAGATGAGGAGGAGGACTAGGGGTGAATATTGAAAGTGAAGGTGTAGTATCCTAGAAGACGAGCGAGGAGATGAGAGGGAAAGAGAAAGGAGAGAGCGCAGAACAGCTGAGGTATTCGGGTATAAATTGGAGGAAAATTGAGGCGGCAGAGAACGACAGGAGGAGGAGAAAGCGAGCCTGCTGTTTGATCCTTAACAGGATTATTTTTTCCCCCTGCCGTCCTTTTATTTATGTGATTCTTCCTGATATTTATTCATATGTAAATGCCGGCTGTGTGGCAGCAGGAAACCATATTGGTGTTTCTGCGCCGCGCCCACCCTGCGACTGTGAATCACCGATACACACACAGCCGTACTGGGTAATCCTGAAGGGATTTCTGTGGACGCCCACAATCCCATAGGCTTGGGAACAGGTGGGGATGCAGCAGATTTTAGTATGGACTCACTCTGGTCTGCATATTTTTGAAGTTTTTGTTTCCACAGCTCGACCTTTAGAAAGTGATGTTTGACTATGTGACCGTTTGTGTACTTGTTGTTGATGCACGTCCAACATCCACTTTTTTTTTTACAGTTTCCATCAGCCCGTATCGAAGGACAGAAAAACAAAGCCAAGGCCAGCCTGGATCCTGACGATTATTTTGATTCCCTTATTAAAACCAAGGGTTTTGGGATTTGTCTGGTAGTTGGCCTGCGGGGTTGATAGAGCTTTTCCAGTCTCCTGTTTGAGTGGGTTAAACCCTCATCTGAGTGTGCCGGATCCTGTAGTGGATATTGATTTGGCCTTTCTCTAAGATTATACAAGTCTGGCTCTGCCGATTGTCAATATGGCCGTTGGAGGACAATACTTAATCTCTGTGGCCTCTAGCCCAAACAGGATTTAGTTATCTCGGTGTTTGTCTGTTTGCAAAACTGAATGGTTGATATTTTTAGGATGCATTGATCCCTCGCTGCTGTCCAAACATGCTAATCTCATTTTGAGATCTTACATAAGTTTATTATCGCATATCATTGCATGTACAGTATATGTGTGTGTGTATGTGCACATGCATAACCTGATAAACTCTCTCAAGTGGGATGTACAAGGTCGCTCGGGTCAATAAGCAGAAGCAGAAAGGTTCCGATTGGTCCGCTGACACACACTGCTGTAGACACGCATGAGAGACCGCTGGTGCGTGGACACAGATGTGTGAGCGCTACACAGATGCTGAGTTGTTAGGTGTGTGTGTGTGTGTGTCGCCCCCCCCCAAAAAATACACACCGAGGACCATGCCATTAGAGCGGTATTGCAGATTGTCTGGTAGGGTGCTCAGGGCCACAAAATGCAATTAGATTCTTCTATAAAATATTTATTTCCACAACACCTACTGTGCACCAGAGAGGAGCCTTCCACCCACTGTGCACTTGAATATGAAAATAGTATATTGTGTGCATGCCTGAGAGAGCAGCAGATACAGTCTCCCAGTGTGGGCTTGTGTGTCGGCCCCGTGTGCCTGTGGGTACAGATCAGTCCATGCACATGAATGTGAAGGCAGGCCATGCTAATAGATGACTCCTGGATTTATTACTTTATTACCCATTTATATCAATTGCATTATAATGTGCTTTAAATGTCTGGGGTCAAGTTGTACAAAACGTTACATGTTTTTTTTGCTTCTAGCAACACTTGAGGTGGCACATTATCGCAGATTCAACCACCAACAATATATACGGTGCTTATACTTCTGCATCTGTAAAATATTGCTTGTGTGTTAAAGCATCAGTAATAAACAATACTTGTTAGCATTTGAAATGCAAAGCCTTTGACCTGTAGTTGAGTACTTCTAAATACTGCCTCCACACCACTGCTTGTATTTTGTATATATTTGTGTCCATTCGGTCTGTTTTCTTGTATTATTTTTGTTTCAGCTAGTGAAATGCACAGCAGGAACATTTTCTAAAACAAAAATATCTAGATTCTGAAATCCAATACAGCCGTCAGTCGATTCTTGCCCGACCTTTTAGTTGTTAGCACTCGCCGCAGAGTCAATTTAGACATTTCAGCCCAGAAAGCACACAAGGAATTTAACGTGTCTGCTCGGAATACTCATTCCGTGTCCTAACCCCTGAAGGAGCAGGGATTAATTGATTGTGGCTTTTCCTCTTCTAACGCTGCCCATCCTCGGCGCTGTGCTCTGAACAAGGACCATACAGCTGCCATTCCTCACCTCTCCAGTTTAGGCTCAAGTGCTTATATACCAACACTGCGTCAGCTGGGCCTCTGCAGTGATATTTTGTTCCGGGCTTAATGACGTTTACAAACCGGTGCTCGGTTTAGAATTCTGTAAATAAAGGGACAGGGTAACTCTGGCCGTGGGAAGCTTGCAAGAGATGGAGTCAGTGAGCTGCAAGCTGTAGAGCTGCCTCACCAGCTGTGTGTCTGTGTGTTGGTGTGGGTGGATGAGTGGGTGGAGGCCAAATGTGAAGAAAAAGTGTGGACAGTAGTTAGTGGCAAGGAACCAAACTCTGGAAATCATAATTATATGAATCATATACACACTGGCAGGGGTGGACTGGGACAAAAATTCAGCCCTGGCATTGTCTGTCCAGACCAGCCCACTACATTATCAGCGGACACCACATAGAAGTCCACCAATCTCGCGGCGTCTTCTCTCATGCATACTACTGTTACCACCTAGCTCAAAGATGGCAACAAGAAGGGAGGCCACACACAAACCTCTCAAGCCAAAAGTAAATTTATTTAACTCCAAATCAAGAAAGCTCTAACTACATAGTGGGATGTGTAAAATATGTTACGCGTCAGTGGTGTTAACAGTGTTTGGATGTGTGAAAATAAGGTGTGATGTATGTTGTAAGGTGCAGAAGCAAAGAAAAACAAAGGCTGAGGGCCCCATGCCCCTGGAAGCAGCCTTTAGATCTGTAGCTGAAGCCCAGCCCAAAAGGGCAGGCCCAGGGTGACGCCCCTGCCAGCTCTACCTGTGTCTCAGGTGATCCTGTCTTTGGGCTGACACACTCCTCACTCTCTACAGCTGTTTCCTTCTCAGGTGATCCTGTCTTTGGGCTGACACACTCCTCACTCTCTACAGCTGTTTCCCTTTCAGGTGATCCTGTCTTTGGGCTGCCTGCATTGGCCTGGCTCACTCCCTGAATTGACCAGCCTGACTTGCCCTGAACCTGTCTGGGCTGGACATAGGGAAAGTATTTATCATCGGATGGGGAAACTCAAAACCACAGAATCATGTAGGCTACAAGAAATTCTCACAAAAAATAAGTACACCGCATTCATATTTTTTTTCTTTGCTTCACAACATTAACAGTGCATTGAGTTTTCACAAAGTAGTGACAGGCAGCTCAGGGCACGTGACAAATGAATGAGAGACCGATCGTATGAATGAACTGTTGTGCTTACTGCTCGTCACACAGCCTGAGTGGCCTGGCTAGCTTATGCAGCTGCACATGTCTCAAAAATGTAGCCTAGCTAGCCCCCAGGCTAACGTTAGTTACCATGTCTGCCTCCACACACTCATCTTTGTCGAGTCCTCCTCGCTCGTCTCCCGGCGCACCTGCTGCTGCTGGGCTGGTGAACCCCGCACCAAATAGGTCTATCAGTTTGGCACATTTAGCCGCCTCCACCTCCAGAGACTTCAGCTTTTTTTTACGGTAGTTCTCAGCGCCACCCGGGCGTTTTTTACTCTTTCTATCCATGTTTTCTGTCTCGGCAGCAGCCCGTCCCGCGACTCCCACCGCCAATGCCACGAGGTCCCGCCCCACCCTGCTTTGTGTTGTGATTGACAGCCCTGTCAGGGCTGTCAGCCAATGATTGATTGACGATGACAAACAATAGACCAATAATATGTGTCGATGCTGGCAACACACTGCTAGCCCTCTGTAGCCAATTGGCGGGCCCAATAGGAGGGAATTTAGAGAGGAAGAA
The DNA here is from genome assembly GCF_963576545.1 of Limanda limanda. Taxonomy (NCBI): domain Eukaryota; kingdom Metazoa; phylum Chordata; class Actinopteri; order Pleuronectiformes; family Pleuronectidae; genus Limanda; species Limanda limanda. The sequence continues at coordinate 12,107,605 of NC_083651.1, forward strand.
GAGAAAAAAAAATAAAAAATAGCGGACCAGACCGGCCCACATTTGGTTAGCGGCCCACCGGGACGATGCCCGGTATGCCAGATGGCCAGTCCACCCCTGCACACTGGCCACAAGGGACAACTTAAGATACACAACTCTGAATGTGATTGTGTGATTGGTGTGAACAATAAAAAAATCACAAACTCTCATGCTCATCCCAAAAGTATAGGTGTTTAGTGACAGCTTTTTTTTCTGAATTGATATTTTACCTCTGCTGAGAAAAGGTGTTATCTGCATTTAGATGCTTGTCTGTATTTAGCAGCGTTTACAGAAACATCTGGAGGGATTACCAGGAAACCTGGTGGAAGGATATGGTATCTGTCAGGGAAGAACTATATAATTGTTGGTGCTGATCCGGATCAGGCGTCAGATTCAGGGAAAATGGTCACTTTTCTTAACATGGCAGATTTTTTTTTACGGTTTTCCCCAACGTCTAATTAGGGAGAACTCATAGATCTAGATGACGAGTGTCATTCTGATTCTTCTATATTTTCGATTTTTTGTTTTATGTCTATTTAATTAGAAAAAATCTACATGCAAGAATGTACAACATGTGTCTTCATGTTCATATGCACACATGCATGTGTGTGCTACTGGCCTGCACTGGGAGGATTACTGTAGATTTACAAAGCTTTGTAACAATGACCAGACACCCACCCCCCCCCGGGACCCTTACTCAATCACGATCACAATGAAACGCTGCTAATTCCAATTTAAAGCTGCCGCACAGGCTCTGCCCCCCCTGCTCTCCAGGCCGAGGGTGAAATGCATAGAGGGCGCGAGAGGGAATCCGTGTGTTATTTCAGTCAGTGTCCTTTCCGTTCATTCCTGTATCTGAGTTAGTTTTTTTAATCTGCATCTATTCTCCTCTGGTCTTTTCCTGGATGTTTATGAGGCTCCTTCACGAGACTAATGTGTGTGCCACTGGAGAGCGGTGAACGTTCAAACCTGTGCGATTCGTCTTTGAAATGCCCACCCAAAGGCCCTCTCCTCTCTAGCAGCGCTCCTTACTGGCGAGCTGCTGAATAATTCAGCTGCTTCTGACGTAAAGGGGATTGCTTTAATTCCAGGCTAGCAGGTTAACGTCAGGAGTTCGCTGCTGCATTAAGTACGAGCAGCAATTTATTATGTCAAGCACAGCAAATAAGAACATGCTGCTGTTAGTGTATTTCATTCAAGGAATCAAGTGTTTTGTGTGTGTGTGTATTTATTCTTACTGTACTGTGGCATGTGGTTAATGTGGTTGTGGACCTGTGCGGTTTCATGAAACACTCGCACAGGGAGATGGACTCGCAGAATTTGCCGTCTCGTGTTTGCTGCTTTTGCAGACCGCTGCTGTTTCCTCTCCTGGCTCCTGCACAAGCACATTCATTTAGAGGAGAGCTTTTAATTGGACTCGGAATCAGGGACAGAAATCTCCAGCTACATAAATATTTTAGAGGAGCGTATCGGCCAAGTCTGCCTATCTGACTGTTCTGCGTCTTTTTCATCTCTTTTGTTTCTCGTCCCTCTTTTCGCTCGCTCCCCCCCCCCGCTCCCGTGCACCAGAGCATGTGTTCTCCGCATGCACAAGCACACACGCGCCGCGGAGGTTTTCTGAGAAGCTGTATGGATTTTTCCCTCGGCCATTAAGAGGAGATAAATTATTGGCATCAAATCACTTGAGGAATCCATTTTACTTACACACTAGACACACACGTGGATGCGGATACTGGCGAGCCAACACACACATGCTCGTGTACAGTGTCTTTTAACTGGGGCGCTATCGTAATGGGGAAATGATTTTTGCATTATTAATGAACCACGCTTCATACTCGTCTTAATTAGAAATGTTCTTCATCTTCAGCACTTGCTCATTTATCCTCTTCCTTAATATAAACGGTGTCATACATATACTGTCAATGTCAAGTACACTCACAGTTCTGTCATGTATCAAACACACACACGGTTCTCATTTCTTCTTCATTTTTCAACTCCTAGTTTAGCTTTTCTGTTCCTCAGGAGTTTCCAACTTGGTTTGTATTGTTACTTTATGGGGTCACCAGCAGGGTTGACATACAGAGATTCGAGCCGTGAACTTTCTTGCTAACACCACACCGCAGTGCTGCCCACAATTCTGTTTACATACGCAAATTAGTTTATTGGAAAAGAAGATATGGGATGTATAGGGTTGGGGGACAGTTGGGAATAAATGAGGGATGAGCACAAGGTAATGAAAGCGGTCGAGTGAGGATCAATGATTGAGACGAGCTGGAAGGTGTCACGGCCAGAAACGCCGGGAGTAAAATCATGATGTGTCCGGAGATCATCACGGCTTCATCGTCACCTCTGTGCGCTTGATGTAATTACAGAGGTGGAACAGCAGCAGACATTCACCGTTGTGAATGTGTATGTCACTAGTCTGTGTTGCCTCTGTGTTTTCTCTTAAGTGGCCACTCTCTGTGGCACTGTGGCCTTGTTAATACACTGGCAGAGGCTCAATAGATAATAAGAGAAAACACGAGCGGTAAAAATAGACGGACAGTAAGAATAGATGGAAAAAAGATGAAAGGATCGAAAGAGGATGAAGGGAAACAGGAGAAATGATTTTTTTAAGACATGAGCAGCAGAATGATAGGTATGAAAAATACCTTATTTTTGACCTTTTTTCGACTTTGGTCCCTATCTTCTACCCACAGTGCAAAGCGATTGCAACAGTGCTAAGTGCGTAGTTGCAGAACAATGCAGTTGTCATTGTTCCGCTCCAGCACCCACGTAGTTAAAATAGAAATTGCTCTTACACCCATCTTTGCACCCTTAGGTTTGTTGGTCTTTAAATGTGGTGCGGTCAGGTGCATTATTGGCTCTTTGTAATCTGGAGGCGTTGCATGACTGACCAACAAGCATTTGAAGTCGAGGGTGTACCATTATTATTACCACCACCAATATTGTAATGATTGTGCCGATGTTTATTTGTTCTTAGTTTGCAGGATTTCACAAAAGCTGTTCAACTGATTTCAATAGCGGTGATCAGCATGACCGAGGAAAGAAACCATTCAATTTTGGTTCAGATCCAGAGGAGGATCCTGGAATTCTACCTTTTCTTAAATATCGAAAGGCTTTTAGTTTTTGTTGATTTCTCAGAGTATAATTCCTGGATTTTGACGACACAAACCAGGAATCTCAATGGCATTCAAATGTATAAGTGTGTAAAATACCTAAATAAACCCTAAATAAAATTCAAGATCTAGTGAATTTAAATTTGGTTTCATAGGGGGGTTGTTGGGCCTTGGCTAAGGAACACACCCTACTGAGGGCCCCCTTCTTTTAAATTATCAAGATAATAATATGCGCTTTCTTAAAACCTGCATTAACTTCACTTGTTACACACACAGATGGATTCCTTGCACACATTACTTGTCTTACTACCTGGGAAATCTGCCATCATAATGGAAATCCACAGCAAGTGCACTTGGCTTCCTAAGGGAGTGGGAGATGTCAATTTGAATAGAGCATTACATGTATCACTCAAAACACAACCATGATTAAATAAGAAACTGAGCCCAATCCTTTTCAACCACGTACCTGGCCTGTCAACCTTTAACAATCAATAGATTTGGACACGCCCTAACTGCATTTGCAGTATATGTGCTGTAGATCATGTGCTGGAATTGTTAAAGTAGTGCCTTTTGTGTTATCAATCAATAATCATCATCAGGCGATGACAGACCACACATTGTTTTTATCCATCATAGGAGTTTGTAGCTGTGTCGATAAAATACTAATGTGTGTGTGTGTGTGTGTCTTTGTGTGTGCTTATGTGTGGTGTGTGTGTGCAGTGTGTGTGTGGTTGTGTGTGTGTGTGTTTGTGTGTTGATGATCATGGGCATGGTGCCCTGCTCTTGGCCTGGGGGCGCTGTGTTATTAACTCTTCTGGCCCTGAGTGCCGGCTCTCACTGGAGACGTCTCTTTACTAACTGGATGGATGGACGGGTCATTGCCTCCACCGCTCTCCCACCATCTCTCTCACTGACAATTCTCCTGCTATCACCTTGGTTTAACATCACATTTCTTATTCGACCATGGACATGATTTTTTTCCAAGGCGTACATTTTCTTTTATTCATGGATCCATTGGTTTCAGACAGAGAATGAAGAGACAAACCAAACTGTTTTCAAAAGGAAAAATAAAATATAGATTAAAAAACGTTGATTGTTTCCCCTTGTGTCCGGATTTATCCAATCGATGATCATACTAACATATTCTCTGATCAAACAGATTAAATTAAGAAATGAGCATCTAATGCCTAAACATGAAACGTAAAGGGTTTCTATGGTGATAAAGAGAACGTACAAAGACTATCACTGAGATGCTAAATGTCTTAGATGAATAAATCATCCATATGTATTATGAAACATGGTAAATAATGAAAAATGCACATTGATGACCAAAGTAACATATCAGTAGATTTGACAGCAGTATGAGGCCAATGCATATAACCATAAATATTGTATTCAGTTGTCTGCCTTAGAAAAAAAACAAAGTATTACATCCATTACTGCTCATCATTGATAGCTCCTCGGGAAACAGTTCAAATCTGAATCACTGGACCAATCTACAGGGATTGTCGCAGTCAACCAGAACCATTAGTGGTGGTGTAGCGTCTATCTACGACCCCAATTCTTCTGTGTGTTCTCTTACGCAGTTTGATTTTACGTTTTTGAGTTTCCCGCAGGCTGTAAGTCATACGCCGAGTAATAGAGGTCATGAGAAATTCTCGTTCGCGAAGCCCGAGGCTACATAATCCAATGGTCCACTAAAGTTTTGAGGAAATGACAGAGTTTCTGGAATTTGGAATTTTCATGGAATGGGAAGATTTCTTTTGTCATTTCTTTTGTCAAAATCAACATAACCGATCAAGTCAAACCACAAGTATTGGATTGAAACAGAATAGTGTGCATCATCATCCTAACAAGCACATAGTCATACATGTAAACAATCCTTTATAGTATGAGAGATGGTCACAAGAAACACAAATCCATCATTTGTTTCAGTTAGTGCCCAAAAACGACATATGTTTACATTAAAGGGACAAAGCCCCCTAGTGGCCGTAATAAAAAATCACCCATGTCTACAGAGGGGAGCAGGTTATGGAGGATGAATGAATGACTAAAACAACACAATTTTAACTAAAACTGACGATCAACAGTGTTGAATTATTTAACCATGTCTGAGGATTTTCCAATAACCTCAAATAGAGCTTATCTGAAAATGAAATCATGCTCTTTCCACAAATCCCAGCCAAGTTGTCCTTTTGCCCAAACCATTGACTATAAGTAAAGACGGACATTGCGTCTACACTTTCTCCAGTTGTGCGAAAATCAAGCTTAAATATTTCAGATACAGGTGCCGCCATTTTGTGCACAATAGATTAGCACAGACTCGTCAGTCACAGCTGTCAATCATGACGTTTGACCCTGTTTATTCAAACCAGACTAGCTGGAAAAATGAACACTTCAATATATATATATCAGTTATATCAGGTTAGAACTTCCTGAAATGGCAGAAACCATCTTTGAGAAAAATGTATTTAACATGTACTTGGACTTCTTAGTGTGATCCATGTCCCATCTGCTAACATGGAGTAGCTGGGGTTTATACTGATGTCAGCCTTTGGCTTCCCTTTTTGGGAGCTGACATATCCTTCATCTTGAAATATAGTCTCCGTCTCTCTCTCTCTCTCTCTCCATCCATCCATCCAGCATCATCTGATTAGCATCAAATAAGAAAAAAACGTTTGAAGAATCATCTATGTTGTTAAATTAGACGTATTGTGTCTATGCACAGTTTTCTCACGACTGCTGTCTTTGTCACTACACTGGTGTGTAGTATATTTTTTCACCAGACAAAAACTCCACCGTGAGGGCTCTCTGTCAAGTTTTTCATATTTCATAAACATAAGCACACCTTAGGGAACGACTTTTTCGAAAGACTGGAGAGAAGTTAAAAAAAAAATTATAATAACAATAATCCTTCAGATTCTAGCCTAGGTGTTTGGATTACCTTATTATCGAGAGCACAATTGTGCGCCCGCGAGTGGGATTTCATGGCCTTGTTTTCCTCCCTCATCTTTCTTCCTCTCCTTTATTTTTGTCTCTCAGGCCACAAGAGGGAAGAGGTAGAGGAGCATGGGTGATAATGACTTGTCAAATTAGGAGCGATGGAACCTGCAGCGAGTGTAAACACAATTCGGAATGTTGGGATGACATTTTCCAAGCTGTATTTCTACTGGGGGAGATTAACGGAGTGACAGCTCAGCCTGAGTCTCATGGATCCCAGCTGCACGGTGGAGAGCACGTACACACACACACACACACGCAGGCGGAGAGAGGAGAAATTACTGGCATTTAAATACGACACGGCGGACTGACACCTGCATATAGACACAGAGTTTCCCCCGCAGAAAAACATATGTGCACGCCCGACTCTGCATTTGAGATTTGTGATTTGAAACGCTTCCCCTCTTTCGAGCCTTTCTCCCTCAGTCACGGTTCAGGCTTCCCGGCTCAGCCTGCGTATAGATTCATGTCCATGTAGCTTGCCCACGCCCCGTCAGCATGATGGATGACGTCCGCACACAGTCTTGACTTTACAACTTATGGGGACTTTATTTGCATGTGTTCCAATTGCCAGTAAAACTGCACATGATGAAGGTGAGCGGGAGACTTTGTCATTGTTAAGATATTAGAGGCTCCTGTTTCTTAGTGTTCCATTTAACGCATGGCCGTCCTCCGCTGTCCGGCACCAGCCGTGAACGCCGGCGCTCATTTCCCCAATTTCGCCTATGAAATAAAGAGCCATTTATGAGGAACAATGTCGCGGCCAGCACATCTCCCACCATCCCGCTCTCACTATAGGAGAGATACTATTGAGAATCCTGAGCGCATCAATTTGTGGCCTCAAATGACTTTCTCCAGCTGGCCAATTCCTGACAAGCTTTCTGTTCTTCTTAAAAAGAGCCCTTTATCGTGAAGAGAAAGGAATAAAGGGAGGGAGGCAGAGAGAGAGATGGAGGGAGAGACGGAGGGAGAGAGGGAGGGAGAGAGAGAGAGAGAGAGAGAGAGAGAGAGAGAGAGAGAGAGAGAGAGAGAGAGAGAGAGAGAGAGAGAGAGAGTCTCGGTGACACCCTTTCTCACACAACAGGGGAAATTTCTGTTCTATAACGGGTTCTGGTTAATTTGAAGTCAATTGGAGAGTTATTAAAAGGATCTGTTCAGCTTTACTGAACTTGGTCAAGGGCAACTAACCCATCCTGGTTTCCATGTGAAACAAAGGCACCACTGACTGTCACCTTCAGGCAAACTTTAAAGTTGGTTTGATCCTCTTCTACTTAGTAGACTTATGTTTTATTTTACTTTTTGTATTTATTGTAGCCACAAATACATTTGCCTGCAGTTCCCGTCCGAACACCTGCATTTAAATCGTATTGTCTGGGATTTGTTTCAGTTTTAGGTATTGTTCCTGGTTTATCTCTCAAAGCTTCATCTTGCCTTTTAAATTACTCTGCCAATATGTATGTAAATTTCCACATCCACGGCCAGAAATTAGATTTACTTAATTTCCCTGTTGTTCCTGTATCCCCCCTCTGTGGTGCTCAGGTGGAGGTTCAACAGTTTCATGTAACCCTGTTGCATATTATAGCTCAATTTACAGCGTGTGCACTAGAAATAATTTCAGGTTGGAAAAATAATAACAGTAAATCAAGATGTAGAGAAAGGGAGGCTCTTATTTAATTAGCACACAATAGGATGGGATGAGTATATCGTACTAATGTGGACGCACACCCACACAAACTCACACAGGTATATTCAGGATGTATTTTCCTCAAATTAGTGGGGAAGATGCTCTTAATGCATAAATGGAACAAACATTAATGAAGTGATAGCAACTCATTGTCTTCGAAATAAGTTTGTCATAGTTTTCTGCTTCACTGCCATAGAACCAAGACAAAAAAAAATTTAAATTAATATCAGACATGAGGTAGACATGTATTTAGACACTAAAATAAAGCTATTACAGACATCATTACAAGTCCATTATCATACATTTTATCATGCAAAAAGTCATTATATCCTTACTTTAAAATCATTAATAAAACAATATTATAAATTTGACAATGGGGATTAACCTAGAAAACAGCCTCTTTCACTGGTTAAGTGAAAGATTTGTTGTCTCAAGCAGAAGTCCCAGTCTGGAGCTTAATTACCTTCTAGTGCCGGTAAATCAGCCCGAGTGGAATCAACACATTTCCAAAAGGTTGAGGTAATGTGACAATTTGAAAACTTGCACAATAATTTTACTGGCACATTATCAGCCCAAAAGTGGGCACTTATAGTCAAAGGTCAAATTGATTTTATAGCTCCCTTCCCAACTCGTTTGGTTAATTTGCCTTATTTCTGTTTGGGGAATAAAAAGGCTTGAAATGTTTGGAACTGCAGTTACTTTAATTTGTGGCCTTTAAGGGGATTAAAACAGAAAGTAAAATGTTGCCATGGAGTTAGTAGTTGGGCTTTGACCATAACCCCCATTCAAAAGCTTGTGTTTGCAGTGTACCCATCCATGTAGTTACTACTTTATGACTGAAGAACATATTGGAACATTATCACTCCAAGGCAACTTCAGAGCATCTGTTCTCTCATTCAAGGCGGATTAATGGGCGTTTATTTGTGGGACGTGCAAATCACAGATGATGATATCCTCAGGGAAGTCAAAGTGGAAGAAGTTTTCACACTGGAGTGGATTATGACTTCGACAGAAATATAATTTTTACACAAATTTCAGCAATTTGCTGCCAAAGGATTTTAAATGCCTTAATTTCCTCCCCGGGCTACATGTCACAGCGGCAGCTGCTGAAACATCAGGTAATCATCAGCGTGCGATTTCCCCTGTAACATCTCCTGGTAGCGTTACGTGGTACAGATTCTTTTATATATTCCAATGAATTTATTTTCATATTAAATACAAATAGGCAACAACCAAAGTACATATGGCCCCAGCTTATGTTTACAATAAGGAACAGAAAGCAGGATTTTGTTTTTGATTGTCTTAATAGAGGAAAAATCTGTTGCTAAGGACAAAATAATCACCGGTTGCTACGTAACTGGTTATTAAAGAAATCGTTTACTTAAAGTAAGAATCCACATCTTTATTCCTCCATGTGTTATTCAGTCATGACAGTGAGAGAAAGACGAAGTGGAACGTCGATTTATACAAATTAGAGAACCGCTCCCAGTTTACCTCTGTTTCTTGAGTAGACAGCAAAGGTAGTTCGCCACTGTCTTTAGAGGGAAATTATCTGTATTGGTCCACATTTGCATATAAATGAACAATGGTGAACTGTCGGTGAAAGAGAATGATGTCGCGACGAAAATATTGAGTGGCACAGCACAGAGGGGGAGATTAAAAAGAGCGATAAGTCATTTAGAGTAGTTCCAAAGACAAGGAGAACGACTGGAAAAGAAAAAGAGCAAGAGTATTAAAGGGAGTATTAATGCAAACACAATCGCACTGACTCACAGTTGTGCCAAAGTAAAATATTTACAGTGTGTTCAGTAAAGTTTAATGAACAGTCTTAAAGGGTTGCACAGAATTACCCTGCTTTGTGTCTGGTTCGCTCACCTTCATATTTGTTCATGTTGCCTTTGTACAAATTTCAACATAAAACATTATTCCTCGTTAATTTTGATCAGTGACACAATAAAATAGATAAGAGAATAATATAAGATAATGGATATTTCTCTATTATTGCCCGATAAATATCATCATATTGTGTTTGCCCTGGTTTGGAATGAAAATTTAAATTTTTACTTTTTAGTAGAAACATTAACTATTGTGTTAGTTCAGACTGAGCATAGATTTCATAAGTGGATTGAATTTAACGGATCTTAACAAATCTTGGTGGAAGGATCTGTTGACGTTTGGTGTGTAGCAGAATCAGGGGCCGATCCAGGACTTTATTTTCACTTTCTTTGACAAAATAGGTCCTTTTTAAACTTTTTCCCAGATACTAATTCATGGATGTCGTTTAAAAGGAAAAACATTCAGGGGACTGATATCTATGAGTGTGTGAAATTTGGTGCTGCTTGATTGAATTGAAGGGGACCGTCGGGCCTCGGCGGAGATATGCGCTGTACTGTGTGACATTCTAATTATAACCTGACACTCCTCAATATTACTCTGCTGATACACGGAGTGATACAGTCTCCTCATCAGTGTTTGCTCTAGAGAACATGTTTACATCGAATGCTTCATATGCATCAACATTTCCTCTCCTAGTCTGTTTCCATGGCTCTTTGTCACAACTGCTTTTTTCATCATTTGTCTTTTATCGCAGAATCTTCTAGTCCTTGTTGGCTTTATTTGATATTTTTGTTATGTGCACATTGAAGCTGCATATACAGGAGAGACAGATGGATGCAAACACCATTAAAAGTTGCACAGGAGGTTTGATGCTTTCAACATTTACCTCTCTTGGCCAACAAGCCTGGAAGAAAGACTCAGGGATCAGACAGGGACACGGTGGAACAGCGGAGGTGAAAAAGATAAAGCCAGTGATCTCTAGTGACTCCTGCTGCTGCAGGATGAGACCCAGGTTCTCTCTTCTGAGAGCCTTTCTAGTTAGGCTCTGTATTATGTGTCAAGTTCTTAAACTTTTGGACTAAATGTGATTTTGAAAGTGTTGCATGATAATGAAATACTTAGAATGTTTTGAAATTTAGTAGATTAGATCATGTGATAGTATAGACTGGATTAAGTCTGCATGACGTTGTGTGGGTAGGGGTATGTGGCAAGTGTGTTTAGGGCCCATGGTCATAATCTTGTGAATGTTTTGTTCTTTGCCAAAAGATTAAAGATGGTGTTTTTTGTTATCTTATACCAGGCCTACCTTACTGCAGAGAGCCGAGTCCCTGCACTGTTAAGGCCAGTTAGTCATGAAGATCTATAGTGCATACTTAGCCTTACCTCAGAATATATAGGTGGAATTTAATCAAGATCTTTCTTCTGTGTGGTAGATGTGTATTCCATATGAAAGTAAATTCAACAGAATGGTGAATAATATTGTTGTAAAGATTAAGAAGGAGGGAAATCCCCAACGAGGCCAAGTTAGAGGGATCAAGTCGCCTGGACATGGAGATAAAGATGGAGTCGGTGGGTGCAAGTTAAGGAGGAAAGAAGAGAAGCAGAGAGGCAAAGTTATTTAAGAGTCAATATCCACTTATAGATCCTTGAAAGTCTTCATGGCCTGTGAGAACCCTGCCGCCCACCCAACATCTGATAATTACACTTCATTAGGAGAGCAGGTACTGATGAGAGGGAAGACGCCGACGACTCAGAGTGATATGAGAGGGTTAGTGTGAGAGTGAGAGACATGCAAGTAGGAGACCGAGGCACGCTCAAGGTAATATGCGGTAGTGAAAGCATAATGGGGATTTGATTATAGGACAAAAAGAAAGCAGGAGGCCTCTGCGTGTGTGTCTGAGTGTGAGTGTGAGTGAGAGTGCTCCAAGGCTGTTTATTTGTTTTTTTTATACGACTCTAAGAGTGTTTATGCATGAATGCGGATAAATTTATTCTTGCTCAGGGGTCTGTATTTATTGACTTGGTTTAGTGTCACACTGGAACGGACAGGTCTGCCTCGATACAGATAATGATAAGGTTTCTATGAGACGCACTCACACACACACACACACACACACACACACACACACACACACACACACACACACACACACACACACACACACACACACACACATTCCGCAGCTTGAAATTCCCTCTTTGCTACTCCCTTGCACCAGCCAGACCTCTACACGTTGTGTGATGTAGCAGTGTTGGGGCATCGGAGTAGCAGTGGTCAGTAAAACTGTGGTGCTGCTGTACGATCCAGTGGAGCAGAGGCCAGTGTGACATGCCATGAGGGAATGGGTCCATATGGACACATCCTTTACATTATGGACTTGTCTTAGAGTGGTTGAACAAAACCGCTACAAAGGTGTGATGTCCCAGAGGTGCATCGAGGGAGCAAAGGAAGGAGATAATGTGTGTGTGTGTGTGTGTGTGGTGTGTGTGTGTGTGTGTGTGTGTGTGTGTGTGTGTGTGTGTGTGTGTGTGTGTGTGTGTGTGTGTGTGTGTGTGTGTGTGTGTGTGTGTGTGTGTGTGTGTGCGTGTGTGTGTGTGTGTGATTGTGTTGTCAGCAGAGAGAGAGTGAGAGGTGGGCACTGCAGTATTCCTCCAGCTGGGGGAATCATTGATTTTCCGGCCCAGCTTGGGGATGAGGCAAATGTCAGCATCTAATTGAGTTGATAAAACATTTTTGAGTTTCAGATGTAAATACGGTTTCCCTCAGGCCAACAGTGTTATATAACTCCCATTGGGAGGTCTGTTAGGAGTTAGCCTCCGTGTTGTGTGTGTTTACATGTGCGTACCCTTGTGCATGCAGAGTTGGGTTCTCCGACAGCACACACATCGTCCAGACTGCGTGGTGAAAGCAAATGACGGGCAACTCACACCACCTTATAGTTCACTTGTCTCTATCCTTGCAGAAGACCTTTCGGGGATAGGATGGTCAAGGTGCTTAGAAAAGTTATGGAACAGTCGTCGCTCTTTAAGAACAAAATTTGCACCCCCTTTGCTCCCGTCATCATTACTCCGGCCACTAGAGGTCAGCGAACAAGGTCGGGACAAGCTGCGTACCCAGACGACCCGTGGGCTCATTTTTCAGAGGAGGTCGGACTCCCGCTGAATATAATGTTTTTTCATTGTGAATCAGGATACGGGCTCATTAGAATAAACAGTTTTTGTTGTGGCAGAGCGGCTGCAAATGGAGTGGGTGAGAGAGAGAGAGGCAGAGGTCATATCCATTAGGAGGTGGAGAGGGTGAATAAAGAAAAGGCTGAATGAAGCCTCCGCTGTCCCTGCTGATTAGCAGATTGATATGCAGAGAGAGCAGAGGAGTTACCTGCTGCCTTCAGTGGAAATTCTCTCTTATGTTAGAGAGCGAGTATTAGTCCCTGGCTTTGTGTTTCTCCTCAACAGCGCTGTTCTGGAAGTAAAATCCGATTCACCTCTAGAGTGAGAGGTTTTTGATTACCAGCCATAATGTTTTTACCATCCAAGGTAGAGTTGACACAAGCTATGAGATTGAGAAACAATATAATTTGCTGCTGTACAGGCCACAAGTCGTTATGATATCAACTGTGCATTAAGAAAAACGTTTTTAGGGATTTATTGGTGATGTCAAGGAGGAATATGACACAACCCCAAATACTCGGGTGTTATAGCCACGTCTCTGATTAGTGAAGGTCGCTGTTAACACAGAAATATTTACTGCAAGTGCAAAAATAATTTCAGCTAGGATCAGTTTGTTCAGCGTTACAATACGACCATGATTTATTCTTCCTAACATGCTGCACTTCTTTTAGAGATGAAATAAAAATCACTACAACAAGATTACATTCAAGAAGAGCCTCAATCACAATGGTTTATGGGACGCGTAGTTCTCAAATAAAAACAGTCCTGTACTTTGACCTTTTTTTCCTTTTCCAAATTTTAGTTTTTGGATTTGTCATCAAGACATCTCTTGGCAGATTCCAGGCTTAAAAATATTTTCATACAGATTTTTTGAATCGTCATTGGAGCAAATGAAAAGATGTACTTCAGAAACCAGGGTCGTTCAAGAAGGATAAATACACAAAACATAAGAGAAATTAACTGTTTAGGAAATAATAACGGAAAATAGTGGGGTTTTTTCTTAGTTTCCAGCTGATATTCAGGAAATTTTAAATATGCCATATATTGTATCTATATCTATACTACAGTATTTAGACTGCTAATGGTTTTCATCAGTAAGATGCTTCACAGTTGCACAATCACGTTTTAAGTTGTGAAAACTGCATGTGAAAAGCATATGTGTCCTATTTGCTTCTATAGAGGGCTCTGCTCTCATTATAAGGAGTGATAATTAGACAGCGCTTCACACATTACACGCACTCACATCCGTGCACACACTTAATGTGACTCTCGCATTCGTATGTAAGCTCGCACACACACACATTTGTGGATAAGCCTACCAGTAATTAACAGACGTAATTAGGCAGACAGCCATTCGTAAAGGGATTGCACACTCATGCTAACACACACACACACACACACACACACACACACACACACACACACACACACACACACACACACACACACACACACACACACACACACTCACACACATTATTTCCCAGGTAATTAAGAGTATTAATTACAAGCATAGCTGTCCCCATGAGGCTCAGTATCACTCACAGACTGGCACGCAGCAGGGCTCTTATTACTTTATCTCACCACACCATCACCACTTCTCTCTCTCTCTCTCAAGCTCTGTGGTTCCACATGCACCCGCTCTCTAATATCCACCTGCTGGACAAACAAGTGCTAGTTAATTAGTCAATGACTGATAGCTGGCCATGGGTTAACTTCTGGTGGCTCGGGAATCGAGAGAGACCTGCTCGCTCAAACCAGAGCAGACAAGCGAGCCTAGGGCCTGTGTCAGCGTCTTTTATTTTTGTCAAAATGTCCTCTCAGCCACCGTGCCTTATTTTATCCCCGCTGCCATTTATTTATAGTAGCTGAAGTATCATTACATCTCATGAATTAGGCAGGACGATCCAGTGTTCCTGTGTTACATGTGCGATCTTATGATTTCATCTCTAAAACGAGCGACTCTACCTCCACTTCAGTATGCACACTAACCTAGATGGACATGTAGGCCAATCTCAGTCCGGTCAGCAGAGAACGTAAAAAATGGATGAGCTAGCCTGTTAGCTATGGACGACAAAAAGGGCCTCGGGAAAAATATCTGTCGATAGATCTGTTAGACAAGCCACGCGCCATGCTGCAAGAGCTCGAGGCGTGCGCCCAGTTAATGAACTACCCCTGCACTCCTTGGGCAATGGTGCTACGGTGCAAAATCTGCACTTGGAGGAGCCTGACATCATTTATGGAGATATTTTACAATTCATTCGCAAATGTCACAACGGTTGCATGTTTGGATATTGCGGGAGATTGTCTGAGCCGTCTCGGCAGAGGCAAAGGTGGCACACTCGCCCTGAATGCGTGAGCAACGGCGAGATAGCGGGGGGGGGGGGGGGGGGGGAGATGCATCTACCGCTGGCACTGTGGAGTAAAACTGCAATCCTTCACGAGCTCACACGCAATAAAACTCATGTTATACGGAGGAATTGATACATTATTCTCCACGCTCGGCATCTCCGTGCAATATTCCACCTCCGCGGTGCTGTAGAGCGCTTGGTGTCTCATAAGTAATAAAGTTATTCTAGGTAGTGTTTTCTAATAAATATGAGGAGTATTATTGTGGGTGGTTTATGAGCAGGTAATCTTCATCCCTCTGATATGTTTTTGTAAAGTAGTGTGTTGCCAGAAATATAATATTTCTTGGTATTTGCACATTGAACCCCAATACAATATGCGATCTCTCATATTTTATTACTTTCAATATTTCGTTTTTTTCCCCTCACATTCTCGTGTAATGTGTTGTTGAATGTGTCTCTCTCTCTCTCTGTCTCTCTGTAGCGGATGGCTGTACAGACTGGTCAGTGGACTACCTGAAGTACCGGGTGCTGCAGGGCGAGCCCGTGCGGCTCAAGTGCGCTCTGTTCTACGGTTACATCCGGGCCAACTACAGCCAGGCGCAGAGTGTGGGCCTCAGCCTCATGTGGTACCGCAGCTCCGGCCTCGGCCACAGCGACTTCGAGGAGCCCATCTCCTTCGACGGCTCGCGCATGAGCAAGGAGGAGGACGCCATCTGGTTCAGACCCGCCGACGTCCAGGATGTCGGACTGTACTCCTGTGTCTTACGGTAAGAGGTAGCAAGGGAATAGAAATCGGTTTTAATAGGTTATCTAGTTTTAATTGATGAACGTTTACCCCCCTTGAAAGTTCAAATATATACCGACCTTGATTTCTAACGGTTCCTAATTAACACAGTGGAACACCATTGAATATGCACACAACAAAAAAAGGACATTGTGTGCATTTGACATTTGTGTTACTCAACGGATGTCTGATCTCATAATGAAGAGAAATGTGCATCCTCATCCAATCCGGCAAGAAATATGGATATGAAAATCCTATCGGGTTAAATCATTTCATTCTCTTTTTTTCCATCTGCCAAGGAGGTTACGTTTCCATTTGTTTGTAAGTAAGTTAACATTAAAGCAAATGGAACAGATTTCCACAAACCTTCGTAGAAAGATGAGCTATGGGTCAGGAAAGAATCCATTTTCCAAGGAAGCAATTCATGGCTCTAGGTGAAAAAAGGTTCATTTAGGAAACTGATATCTTTGAGCTTGATTACAGTTACAAGGACTGTTGGACTTTGGCAGGCGATGGTGCTCTACTGAATACCTTTCTAGTTACTGGGTTTAACAATAATACCACTACTATTTAAGGTACCTTAAATAGTAGTGGCTTAACTTCACCTAAAGACTGGAAGCAAAGGGAAACCTAGCTCTACCCCCGAATCTCTTACTATTCCTTACATACACAATTGAATCTGTACAAAGACAAACTATACACTGCGACACTGCGACATGCACAAAAGAGGTGGATTTGTCATTTATGTTTCTCAATAGATGTCTTATCTTATGAATGGAGACATGTACGTCCTAATGCATTTACGTCAAGACACGGCGAATGACTAGAAATGACACAGCCAGAAAATAATTCGATTTAATCATTTTGATTCTTTGTTTTTTTATTGTTTTATGAAAGGGATTAAACAACCTTTCTGCTATCAAGGGGAATTCAAAGCCAAATTTAGCCTGTTGTATTCAGACTGAGGTGTCCATAAGGCACATTTCTATTCTGTTGGGGCTTTTAAACTGATTACAATGACAATATTAGGCTCCATATAAATATAAATTAATGTGAAGGGTAATGTAGACGCAGCAGAGACAACCGAATATAAACTCAAGTAAAAAAAAAAACGAAAACACCCACTGGTACGCACACTCTTTATCGACACTCTAATACAAGATGCATAATTATGTGGCACTATCTTATTAACCTTTACAACAAAGAACATCCCTCAATAAACGGCTCGTTGCTGTTCTTTCGTTTCGCAGCGTTTTTTTAATAAACGCAAATAAAGGCCTCTCGAAGACTCTTGCAGGGTTTACGTTGAGTGCACTTGTGCGGTGACAATGTGGCACAAATACTTCATAATGACGTTCGTCTAAAAATTCATTTGCTCTTTGATTATTTGTGTTTATTTCTTTTGTCTTTCTCACACGTCCTTGGCCTCGCTCTACTGTTTTTAATTCAGAGCGTGCTGTAATTCTGCAGAGCTCTACAGTTGTAGAAAGTGCCCCCCCCCCCTCGCTCTGCGTTTCTCAGCCTGCTCGTGTTGAGCTTGGGGGGATTTCAGGCTTCTCAGATACCCTAATCAGAACACTGCAAGAGATTAGCCTCTGTGCTGGAATAAATTCTCTTTTTGTTCGGGAGTAAGCTTTTGAGTCACACATTTTAGCACATATGACCCAAACTCTTCCCCCCCCCCGAAAACTCCCTGCAGGCAAAGAGTCGGGAAACGTGGCTTTGTCTTCTTTTGGCCGCAGTCTGATTTCACGCAGAGGATGCGGCAGACATTCCTTCATCCAGACATCTTAATTACTCCTAATATTATAACAACCCCTAATGACACTACTGTGGATTGGACAAACATTGAAAAACAAAAAATTTTTTAATTTCGCTTTATTAAAGCGTTTGGTGCATTGGTTTAGTTCGATTTTTGATCTGCTCAATAAACTACAGCTCAGTGGATTTAACAATCCCCCCAAAACCTTTATAGTTATAATAATCTTATCATTGATTCAAGGTGATACTTGTCCCAAACCTCTGATATGACCCAAAATAGCATCTCCTGAAATGGCACCAGGCAGTAGCAGGTGTAACAGACCATTGTCGTCATGGTTATAAAAAAGGAATATGTGGTTAAGATTGATCAGGCCTTATTTGTTTAGATTTCGGTGCAAAATGACTTAATTGACTCATTCGAAAGATTGGGGTTCCGGTTGGAATCGGAATTTGCTTAAGGTTAGAGTTTGTTGTCATGGTTACAACAATAAAAATGAGAACAACATTCACATCCAGTAGGAGAAGATTTTTGATGGGATTAGCAAATATCACCGAGCGTTTTAAAGAAAAGGAGAAAATCCTGCAGACGAGGAAGAGCCTTGTGTTGGAAACGTCACTACGGCAAATAAATCCTTTAACGGAGCTTCTGGGTGTGTGGATTTTTCCCATTTTTTCATGGTTACAACAAAAAACAGGTGACGTGGTAGAGAGCTCACGGACAAAAGAAACGTCAAAGCCTTTTCGAAAAGGAAACAAACAGTGGTTTCCTGTGTCAAAATCCAGTGACGTCACGTTAATCCTCCTTCGCACGACGTCACTCACTCTCTCCGTTACTTACATTTACTGTGTCATAATGACTGCAGTCGCTAGAGGTCACCTAACAATAAAACGTTACTATGGGTCGTAACAAGCTGTTTGCACAGATAACCTGTGGGCTGTTTTTTTATGGGAAGACTCTTTCAAGTATGTTTGATATTTCACAAATGTTATTTCGCTGTAAAACGTGAGACCTTATTAAGTGGCCTGAATGACCTCCATCGCTCTATGTTTTAAGTTGTCCCATATGGTTTTCTTTTTTTCCAACAATTAAGATTAGGAATGGATTCTTTTGGGTGAAGTTTTTAAGAATCACATTTTCGTCAACAATTGTCATTTAGAACATTTATTTTTTAAACTTATCAAAACATTATCACCTATAGTTCTACATGTCTTTATACCAAGACGCGGCAGTAGAATAACAGGTTCAAGACAAGACCACCAGCTCCAGCTCCAGCTTTTAAATGCTCAGCAAAAATGATGTTTTGTGCATAAAATCTTGAAAATCATCAGATAAACTTGAAGAACTAAAATGCTTGCTGCAGCCATTTTAACCGTCTTAAGCTGCTGCTACTCAATTTTTAAATATTGACATTTAAAAATCCACAATTCTGAGCAGCAGCAGCTTGTGCACTGCCTTGAAAATTTAACATGCCAAAGCTACACAATAGAAGAATATTATAACCACAATTACTGTGATTTATCAGATTCAGATGCTTTGGTTGTCTTCCGTCAGTTCGAGCTGCAAAAAAAATACACACCGGAAATGTGGAGTTGATGATGACAACGATCGTTTAGAAGTGATGGAGAGTTTTTTCTTCAGTGATTTTATCGTATCTCACTTAAAGCTAATCTTGATGTAAGCAAACTCAAATTAAAGCTGATAGTCAGTACTTTAAAGACAAAGTGATCGCTTCACTTAAAAATCAACTGTGCTGAAGAAGAGAAAGTCAACATCCTGAAAATCCTCCCTCCTTCTTACACACACACACACACACTGCAACAGTCCCTTTTCTTATTAAGGCTGATACATTATTTTATAGTAATAACTCTGTGTTCTGCAGTGGGGTGACACCGTGTGTATTTCCTCCCCTTGATTACATTATCCCACACGTGGAATAATAATGTGTGGAGAATTACAGCTAACGTGAGCCGCAGACTAATATCCGCCGCTAATTTCCAGCCACACTCAAATAGAATGTGACAGACGTGAAAGACACCGCAGGACTGTGCATCGACCCCCGGCTGTCCATCAATCAACCAGCGCCACTGACACCTTCCCACAATGCCACAGGGCGCCCGCTGTGAATATTTAACCATTAGAGATGTCTCCTATCGGCTCCTTGGGGACTTTACCGGCTCAGGTGCTGCACTGAGAGAGGTCATTTCTGATCATCTCCCCACGTTACGTCAACAAGCGCGTCGGGGGCTGCTGTGGGAATTCACCTCCATGTGCATATATTTATCCACATTTGTATTTGCGTGCACTTGGGTGGTTATATCTTCTCTTTAGACAAATATACTGTTCAAGTGTACTTTGTACGCTCACAGCATCTTCCCACTCTGTTCCCTCTAGATAGGAGGCATGGAGTCGATAATGTTGGATGTCAGCGCAGAGAGGGCACGGCTCCGTTGCAATATCTTGCATCTTACTTTTGCTTCCTACAGCATTTTTCCAGATGCCCTTTTAGTCAGCTTCTATGTAGCCAAAGTATACAGCATATTTTTTTTTTCTCATTCCCTGTTGCTGCTCTCCTTCTGTTCCTCTCATTGCTATCTTTACACCGTCTTCCACAGATGCACGTTGCCACATTTGTCTCCCACCTGTATATGTGTGTGTGTGTGTGTGTGTGTGTGTGTGTGCATACGTGTTTGTGTCTACATCTGTGTTTTATGGCCTTGGGGGGTCAGAGGTGTTTACACAAGAGAGGCTGACTCCCTTATTGTGTCCATATCCTGAGTAGATCATATGAAGCCCTGTCATTTACAGTGAATGGGAGCATATGGTGAGCCATAAATGTAATGTAATGAAATGAAAGCCCATATGGCTGAAGGTACAGCCCGGCATTCGAGCAAACCCAAGGACTGGCCGAGTCAGATCCCAGCCAGGATGGACCTTGCAGGCAGCACACAGACTGACCGTCATTATAAAAGTACACAGGGCTCTTAGTGTGGGTCTATTTGTGTGGGTTTGGACAAGGCCGC
The DNA here is from genome assembly GCF_963576545.1 of Limanda limanda. Lineage (NCBI taxonomy): Eukaryota > Metazoa > Chordata > Actinopteri > Pleuronectiformes > Pleuronectidae > Limanda > Limanda limanda. Next base: position 12,128,350 of record NC_083651.1, read on the forward strand.
TCACTTTCTATTAATGGAAGCTATACGTGTGCTTTAGGTTTGTAGGATGACCCCTTTTCTTGTTCAGCCTGACAATGTCTCCCTGGACTCATTGGGATCCATAAGGAAAATGGTTTGACAAAGAAGAATGTAACCGGCACAGAGCCCTGACCTCAGTGCTGTAGAAGATGGAACTGTGGGATGATGTGGAACAGCTACTGTGAGCCAGGACATCAATGAACCTGTTCAGATCGGGTATTGACATCCGTCCTGAGTGATCCGATCACAAGTGGACATCGTTAAGTTCAGGTCTGACACATGTGGCCACGTTCTTTACGCCGTGTGAATGCCAAGCCACACGTGAATGACCGCCTATACCCAGCAGATGTCCTCTGATCCTCTACAGTCTCCCGATGAACAACCATATTTTTACATTGCTGTGTTTGTAGCGACCACCACAAAATCAATGCTAATCAACACATGATTGATATGAAGTATATTCTGGTCGGCCGAGAGGTTGCTGTTGTTGTAGAAGTTTGATGATGAAGGAAAGGACCGCGGACCCAGTACTTACAAGTATAATAATGTTTATTACACAGAAGTTTCAGATACTTTTCTGTAATTGGTCATTTCTGTCTTCCTGGCTACATGCTTAAATGTATTCAGTCCCTGCTGATTCCTCTCGCTCTCCAACTCTCTTAATCGCTAGCACGAACACACACGCACACACACACACGCACACAAACATGAACTCCGACTGGGTTAGAACAACATAATTTGGTCTTTGTGAACAGAAAAGACGTACGTGATTATTTGCACAGAGAGCTGGGAGGTGAGATCCGATTCAGGCCCAAGCAATGTGAGCAGCTTTAGAAGAGTGGAGCCTGTTAGACCAGCAAAGGTTGCGTGGCTGTCCTCATAGTTTTGGCCATTCAGCGTGCGAGCTTTTCAGGGAACACCTTGTCACAGTCACTTTTGGGGCGTTGGGTGCAGCGGGACGTAGAGGTGTCAGCGGTGACAGGGACTGAAATGATGGTGGCTGATGGTGGTTAATGATGATGCTCACGACAACATTAATAAAAGAGACAGAAAGAGAGACATCCCTCACCTCTGTCAGCTCGTGTGCATCGGGGGGGTGAGGTGTGCTGGTGGTTGCCGGGGAGACGGCGGGGGATGTGCGGCGGGGAGACCGACTCCTTGTGATGACCAAGCAGCTTTGCCTTTGCCTCACGTCGCTAGGCCCTCCCAGCATTTGTCTCTCCTCTGATTAGAATTCGCAGGCCCGACAGACTCCCCCCCATAAATCCAATAATGGTCGTGAGCGTGAGTCATTGACTCGGTAAAGCTGCTGAACACGTCGTTATTACTAACCCCACAAAACGTGGGAGGAGGAGGGAGACAGAGGAGAGACGTGGAAGGATAAAACTAACTGAAAGGGTATCTGAGGGAATAACACAAACCTCTTTGAGCATGTAACAGTATTTTTCATTTATGAAAATGAACTTTATTAAGAGTAATTTTCTCTGTCTTCTTTCCTATTATGCAACATCAGTACTTAACAGCTATGACATACGTCATACTGAACTCCCAGTATCAAGATGTGTGACGTGTGGTTGTTCTCTGCCCACAGGAACTCAACGTACTGCATGAAGGTGTCTATGTCTCTGACCGTGGCGGAAAATGAAACAAACCTCTGCTACAACTCCGACATGAGACGAAGCGAGAAGGCCGAGCTCAGCAAGAGTAAAGACATCCTGTGTCCCGACATAGACGACTATGTGGAACCTGGAAAAGAGCCGGACATCATCTGGTACAAGGTGGGCAGACGTTTGTTCAGATGTGGTTGTATCTCTTTCCTGACCGGTTCCCTCAGGTTTTTCTGTTTGTCTAATACTTAATATGTTTGTAATGTTTTGGGAGAAAAGTAATAAGGAGCGCAACCATCTCTGTGATGATACCACAGAGAAATACTCTTACACGGTTCATTGGTTTGTTTTCATCTAAATTCTTGGCAGTTTATGTTAAAAAGCCTTGATGGAAACATGGTTCCAGATCCCTCAGACAGATTACTCTATAGGACCTGAATCCGCAGAACTGGGTGCAGACTTTCTCCAGAGGTTTTACTGTCACACATGAACAACGCAGCAGGAGAATCTTCATTCAGAAACGTTCACAAATTCGACATACAAAGAAATGTATTCATTCCACTACGGAGATCTTTTTTTTGTTGTTTAAATCGACACCGGCGTTGGCCCTTGAAAAAAGACAATTTTCTTGACCATTTTGAAACCATCTTTTTTCACATTGGCTCCTGTGTTCACACCTACATTTCCTTGTGGATTTAAGTGCATGTCTGAAAGCAGCTTATGTATGAATTCAAATTATAACAGAGAATAACATGCGCTTTGTGTGCTGTGCACCACCCTGAAAGTCATCTGAAACGAATAAGGACAGAGGGCAGCCACAGAGACCTCTTTCATTGGACACACGTGTGAAGAGAATATTGTGCGACACCCCTCTCTGCCCTGCAGAATGAGTGGATGTCCTCCAAATGCTCCCAGTCCCTGATCTTTATTCAGCGTGCACCTTCTCCCCCCTCACCTGGGTCCTTGTCTTTTCCTGGGTCATGCACGGCCTGCGGACAACAGAGTGCATCCCGAGAAGGGCTCAGGCCAGACTAATCACAGGCAGATCAGCAGTAGATTAGCTGGCCGGGCCTGACCTCTAGGTTTTTCCGGAATTCAATTACGGCCGGGGTAATGACTGGGAGTGCTGGAACCCAGAGTTATTTGGAAGACTGTGGAGCTGCAGTGATTGAATTCAAAGTTTGCCAGGGGCAACGGTGGAATGGAATCTGCCGAGCCATCCTTGTCCCCTACCAGAGCACCGAGGGGCTGGAGAGAGGATCATGTCATGGAGTCACACACTGTGCCTACACACACATGTACTGACACACACACACACACACACACACACACACACACACACACACACACACACACACACACACACACACACACACACACACAGCTGCTGCATACACACACGTATTTTGCCTGGAGAGACCACTGTATAATAATAACATTCTCTGTCCTCTGTGACTGTACGGAAGTATTGAATGGAGAATATTCAGTTCAGTGCAATAAATCTTGATCTGATAAGTAGGATAATGGCTCGGCCTTATCATTTTGCTGTATGGAGGTTTTATGTCAGCGTGAAAAGCCATGCATCCCCCCTATCACTTCATCAAACCCTCTTAATGCTCAGTGACGGGGTTGATGTTTTGTTTGACTTATCCGTTTTTCTCCGATGCACAGGAGTGCCGTCCCAAGCAGTGGCGAGCCAGCATCATCCAGAAGAGAGACATTCTGACTTTCCAGGACGTGAAGGAAGACGACATTGGGAATTATACCTGCGAAATCCAGTTTGGTGGTTTTGTGGTCAGGAGGACCACTGAGCTCACAGTAACCGGTAAGTTTTCACATGAAAAGAAAAAAAAAGATTAAAACCAGAATGGCCCTCAGTTGAGTGCATTTGATTACAGACAAACAAATGGACAGGGGTGAAAACATAACTTCCTTTGCGGAGGTAATAAAGTGTGCGCTTTTTTATGTTTGGATACAAATTATAATAGCAGTTGTATCCATTTAAGACAGAGAAGAAATACAACACACACACACACACACACCACTGAGCACTGCACCAATGTCCTGCTGCTGAGTTAATTGCTGGGGGAAGAAGAATGCTGTGGCCTGGCATCCATCCCCTTCTTCTAACTCAGCAATTTCGCGCCAACCAAGGCTATAGGCTGAACCCCTTCACACGGAGCACTGAGGAGCCAGGACCAAGGTCAGGAGATTAACAGCACAGTGACTCTGCCACGCTCGCTGTCTCTGTCTCTTTGCCTCGCACAGCTGCAAGTTGAGCAATAAATAAATGCATTCATGTGTTCTTTAATAGTGTGAGTGTTCTGCAGGGTCAACTACTCTATTATGGCGGATGAAAAGGTCAAATACAGTTGTTGTTTTTATCCCCTCTCTCCTTTTCCCTGCTCTCAGGTCAGTTCCGATTTGTTCCACCCTCATATTCCAGTGTCCACATCTGTTTGATGATTCAGTTTATACTGTGTCCACAGGGGTCACATTTTATATACACTCTACAGTCAAAGTCTGAAATTATGCATGTATTGTGCTCAGTGACGCTGAAGGAAATTAACTGCAGCATTGTTTGACCCCTCCAGCTTTGGACAATATTATTGCTACCACCACCTTTGAAAAAATTGCAACAATATTATGTTTTCATTATTCCTCTCTGGTGCATTCATTGCATCATTTCGATAATGAATCTTTATGAGATGCTAAAATCAAGTTAGGGCCTCCCAGAGCCTTCATATGGGAAATGCTTTACACAGGTTAGTAAAGATTCGGTATCTCAGGCCTTTCTTTTGGATCAGACTAAAATGCCATCCTGGAGATGGGGCTTTGAGAATGGTTTCATCCTCAGCCTCAACAAGTGTGAGGTAGGTAGGAAGAAGAGACACTAGATTTATTTGTATCACTCTTACATCAGTCTTACAGGGTTGTCTTTAAAAACTGAAAATCCCTTGGTACCTGCATGAGCGACATATTCCCATACATTCCCATTCCCATTCCATGCATGTGAGGGACCACCAGCTGTAGGTTCTTTGAAAAAATGTCGATTCTATGCAGTTTAATGGGTCAAAAACTTCCTTTCTCTCCATTATGGTATATTGGGATATAAGCTGTTATGACATTGATAGAATTTGGTTTGCTCACAGAACTAATAAATAATACTTTTTCAGTCAGGCAACTCAATGTTAAAATGTTTATTCCAGCAGCAAAAGTCACTTTGGCCTCAACTTCATTACTCCCTCAGATAGCGTTAACTAGATATAATTGGAGTGAGTGCGATGGGGGATTGTGAAGAGTGACTCTGGAGTAAACGTTGTGTTCTAGTTCTTTGAGCAAATCCAAACTAAATTCTTATTATTGTTATTTCGATTTTAAGTTTACTCCGTGTTATTGCACACTTTTATGTTTTGCAAGTCACCAGGTTGACCATATGGTGTAAGTGTGCTTCTGTCGGCCTGTCGGCATGACCTCAATGTTCTTTAATGATGTTTGTCATAAAACCTTTATTGGGTTCTAAATATCCACAGTCAATCATTTATGAGACACAGAGGAGGGAGGAGACGATAGAAAAAATGAATGAAAAGGTACAAAGAGGCAAAAATGAAGAAACGCAGATCGAGTGCATTTTTCTTCCTATATGAGACGTCCATGTTGTTTGTATACAGTGTGAGGAATGAATAAAGTGAGTGAACAACAAGAGCAGGAACATGGTTTATACATGGAAATGACAAGTTTTAGGGTAAAGTCAACCATGTGAATAAGAGCGAGGCAGTGAGCAAGAAGAAAATAAATAAAGTATTTTTACATTTGATTTTATTCAACCCTTTGCTCTGTAATCTTATCATTTAACCATAACTATAGTTTTGTCTTAGGCCTTGCACCTGCACACCACTCTGCATGTGCACGCCCACGAGAAACACCCACACAATCTCTGAGCTACCTCGATGCTTGTTCCTCATAATGAAATGTCTACAAGTCGTCAAAATGGAGGAAGCAATTTTATGTGACACGCAGGCTCTAAAGCTTTATTGCCGAAGGTTGATGTTGAGATCCGACAATTGTTTCCCCTCCTGAAGTAGGTAAAATAATTTACATGAGGCACATTTCCGAAGCGAAGACGACGCTCGATGTCGCCTCGTAAACGACTGAATGGGACTAACCCAGTGTCTCATAGTAATTTAAAAAACTGCCAGCGACTCAGTCTCCAATCCTCCGTCAGATATGCTGCATCTGCTATAAAATGACGGCTCGCTCTATTACCAAAGCATTTTGCCATATTAACATACCAGTGGGGGTCCTCCTTTTTAGCACTGTAGTCTCCTGCTGATCACCATAGGCTCATTTCCTTTAATAAACCTACGCCATCATCCCCTCAAGTGGGTGTGACATTAGCCACATTTTATCACATCCTGTTAAAACCGACATTGCCTGGATGGTAAGCATAAAAGGCCGAGCTGCGTTTGAGATCCGAGGGCAAACGCTGGAGTTTATTTGATAGGCCACGAGGATGAAGGAGGTCATTAAGTTTAACTAATCTTAAATAAAGCACAATAGAAATTGGTTTTTGCTCTGACCCTGTGCAAGCTGTGCACGTGTGTGTGTGTGTGTATTCTGTTCGGATCTTCCTGCGCCACGTAACAGCCTCCATTGAAAGCAGTAAATGAGCCTCCTTCAGAACTGGGGTCAGTCTTGAAATAGAGGTTAACTATGGGAATAAACACGGACTCATCTCAGATCAGGCTGATGCAGGAGCCCCCTTAATCAAGCGCCGATGCTCCTCAGGTTAATAGAAATGTAAAAGAAACAGCAACCCCCTTGCCTGGTTTTATGTTCCCTCCGGTTTACGTCGGGGTGCATTTAAATGCTCCTGTCTCATCCCCGGCATCTGGACAGGATGAGGCAGAGCCCGGGTGGCGACGGGGGTGTGCATGGAGAATAAAAACATCATTATCAACAGATGGAGAGTCTTTGTTTTCTCTTTCCCCTCCACAGACCTTCACCTCAACCTCCCATCTGTAAAGAGAGTGCCTTTTTGTGTACTCTTATAATTGATTCATCGCCGCAGCAGGTTCGCTATTTCCCCATTTACTCTGAGGAATACAGAGCGTGGTCAGATTAATCTACGCTCATGTTTACCCCTTTCTACTATCACAGACACAGGAAGCAATACGTCAGATGAATACCGCAGCCCACCTATGACTAATTCATACATGCATTTACAGTAAGGGTGGCGTTTGTATTCTTAAAGATATATATGCATTCCTACAAGTGTCTGGCGTGATATATCTGTTTTGCAATAGCACATCTTAATCATTTCTACTGCATTTTTACCGTCCTCCCAGGCCTCATTCCGGCACTGCGATGGTAATGCCTACAATACTGTAACACCAGATAAAAGCCCCGTTCAGCTGATGTATGCAGCTCCCTCCGCGTTCTGTCGGAAAGGAAAATATTATACAGAGGGAGCTGAAAAGGATAAAGAGAACAAGGGAGTGAAAGTGACTGATAAGGGGCGAAGGAAGAGGGAGGGAAAAGAGATAGAAAGAATGAGGAAGATAGAGCAGTTGCAGCTCCGGTATCTTATCTATATTCTTCGCCAGTGTTTCCCAGCAGAAGCTGTGTGTCCAGGACTATAAACAGACTATTATCCCAGTGTTTATCACAGTGCACATTACTGTTTGCCTCTGTCGGACTTACTGTAATGGAGTCGTTTGGGTTTTGATGGATGCCTCGGGCGTGGGTTTCTATCTGTAGCTCCCATTATACCTCTGTCTGCATGCACCCGGTTGTAGAAACGTTTGTCTGCACATTCGGCATCGCCCGAAAACACGGTGATTGAGGTTATCTCCAATGTAAATGTATCGCTTGGCACAGTGAATTGCAGGGGACAGAGGGCAAGAGGAAAATCGAGGGGAGGAGAGGAATCTTCTGCCTCGCGTTCCCTCTGGTAGAAGGTCCTCGGTGAGCGGGTGGGCGATGCTCGGGAAGCTGGGTTTATGTGCTCTGGATAAATAGATACTGTATATGCGTGTGTGATACTGCTGAGGGTGTTTCATTTGTTTGCTGGTTGGGTTTTTTCCTCTATTCCCTGCTCACCGGATCGAATATTCTCCAGGAGGCACCTGCTTCATCGCGGTAACCTGATTGCCCTTGCCTCTCTCGGCCAGATCTCACCTTTGAGACAGGACAACATGCATATTGTGCGTGTGTGTGTGTGTGTTTGTGTAGAGAGGGTGTAGTCTGTGTGTAATGAGGGGCTGAGGTGTGGGGAGGTGATCCAGGACATCGTCTCATCGCAGTAAAAGGTTCCTTACAGTTCTTCTGCTTCGGGGTCACCTTCAGAGGCACGAGCACTTCACAGCCTTATAAAATGTTACTGCCTGTGTGTGCACATGTGCCAGCAGCACTGTGTGATTTATTCATTTATTTATTCATTTATGATCACCACGATAGCGTGACTTTTACCTGGCCAGCTGGGCATAATCTTATCACGGCGGATGTTGAAGCAGCAGGCGGAGAGACAGTCAGCGGGGAACGCGGCGGAAAGAGGACGGTGGCGTTCGCACCTCCTCCATCTGTTCCCTCCGACTGTCGGTCTGGAGGTTGATAGATAGATGGAGAGGCAGCGATTAGAGCTGATATTATCCTGGAGAGCAGGGAGAGGAGGAATGAGCGGGGTGAGATAAGAAGTGCAGGGTGAGAAAATAAGATGGGTTCGCTCTCGCCTGAAACCTTCTCCATCTCTCGGTGTCTGTACGCCCGGGCCTGTACGTGACTGCATCGCACCTGTGCAGCCCGTTGTGTTTGTGCTAAACACTCACACTCGGCTGTACGTCCTCGGGGAGAAGATGATAAAATCACACCAGAGAAAAGTGTTGCTCCAGCAGTTGACTCTTCCTGACACATGTGTACAGTATCTGCACCTGTACTCGCACACACACACACACACACATGCACGTCAATCAAACACAGGCGGGCCCCAGTGCTCACAGTGTGAAGAGCACGACTGACTCGTGTCCGTCCGGCGTCTAGAATGTCTCTCATGTCGAGGGACACATTTTTTTAAAGCCTATAAATTTAATGAGCGGTTGAGTAACTCATGAAACGAGTATAACCACTGTAGGGTGGAGAAGAGCGACTCATTACTTTGAGGTCACCTATCACTCTCATCATTAACTAATCTCTCTCTTTCTGTGGCGCTCGTCCTCGCCCCCTGACCTCTCCTCCCCCTCCTCCTCCTCCTCGCCTCCCCTCCTACCCCCTACCCCCCGTGTCTCTCAAGTGCTCTCCAACCCGCTTCATCTCTGCTCACCAGAGTCGAAGCAAGCCAGGGTTCACATTGTTTTAATTCAATTAAAATTGACATCAATCTGCATGTGACGAATGAAATTTACATCCTCCCCAATTAAACTTGCCTGACCTACCCCCCACTCCACACACACACACACACACACACACACACACACACACACAGCCTCAGTCCCCAGTTGTTATCATTATCCAGGCAGACGTGAAATTAAAATAATTTTTTTTTCTAATGGTGCCTTTTTGAAGTGTAGGTCAATAATTAAACAGAGGTTGCACATCTGGAAAAGATGCAGATATTTCAGAGACCAGTGACAAATGCTACACACAACTTTACATGTCACTGTTGCATGAGCATTTTAGAGTCGTTACAGCAACTGCTTGAAATACATCAGTGTTTTTCATAACTTTCCCTAATAAAACAAAATTTGAGCATTATCTTTACTGCTTTGCCTTTGAGCATCGCAGGGGAGCTTGACACAATCCCAGCTGGCATTGGGTGAGGGGGTTGGGTACGCCCCCTGGAGAGGTCCCCGGTGTACCACAGGGCCGACATACAGAGACAAATAACCATTCATCTCACATTCACACTTACTGTCAGTTTAGAGTCTTCAATTAACCTAACACCAATCTGCATGTCTTGAAGAGGAAGCTGTACAAAAACCCACGCAGACATGGGGAGAACATGCAGGATTTGAAACGGGAGCATTATTACTGTGAGGGAACAGTGAAAACCACTGTGCCACCCAGCTTCCTGGTTTAACATACAGATGTGACAGTGGTATCTTATCATCTGACTCTTGACAGGTGAGGAAACATCGTTACCCTAAACATTTAACTCTTCCTTTCAACATTCAGCCCTAGATTTTTGATTGTTTTTGACATCTTTCTCATTTTTAAAAACCCAGTCGATTTTACAAGAATGCCATCTCCTTCAAATACCCAGAATTTAATCAAAGGATGGACCACTTGGAAATTCATTTTGAGTGAGAGTAAGCCTGAGATTGAATTTGAACTTGATATTAAATGGTGAAAGGAAGTAATTAAATTCCCAGTATAATGGCTTCCCTCGCAATCATTGAATGTTTCTGTATTTTGACCAGAATAGCTTTGTTTTTTGTTAAAGCATTCTGTTTGCCAAGTTACCTTGACGGACATTTTCTTAAGCACTGCCCCTGGAAACCTGCTGAAACACGGCAGGTGTAAGCCCACCCCTCACTGGTGCAAGTAAATCCAACGCGCTGAAAAGAAAAACAAAACACTGTGGTCATGTATTCTCCTGCTGACGGAAATCAGCCGTGTTGGGGCATCAATTCGCCTCCAATCCTTTGTCTCTGGAGAGGCCGGATCTCTCTCTCTCCCTCTGAGTACAGTATGTAGCTTATTACCTCAACACGCATGTTCGAGCAGATTCTGTAAGCTGCAATTTTGCCTCAATTTTACATCCTGCTCCTGCTCTGAAAGATAAGGTCCCTTTGAACTGTTCGCTGGGAGAACGCTACACATGAAGTTCAAAGCCTACATGTGAGTTTCTGTGCAATGTTGTGCCTTAAAGCAAAGTTGGAGTTTCTCCTACACTCAAATTTTTTCTACACCCTAGTAGGTGCTCATACAAGCCTGCTGAAACAAGGCAGGAAATCGACACCTTCTCTCTAAGAGTGCGAGTGTTTCTTTCCCTCTCTCGCCTTCGCTGTGTGCAGCCTATTGCCTCAACATGCATTATCCAGAAGTGTCTGTAAAACTGCTTTCAATTGTATCCAGTCCCTTACTTTATATAACGATGGACGACTTGACAGGCCCCCAAAACTCTCCACCTGGTGGCCGGCTGCAGTATGCATCATAATTCATGCCTACTCCATGTTAACGAATTGGACGTGGACCAAATCTCAAACGTAAAATGTGGTTTCTGTGATATTTGGTTTTCTTATCACACTGATGTTCTTTCAAGAGTTTTCCTGTTCTAATTTGTTATTTGATGAGGGAAAAACATCAGGATTGACGGCTGAGACTCACCCATGATTGGTCGAGTGTGTGCATTGACGGGATTTTGCTCAACGCAGCTCCAAGATGGCGACACACTTTTATGGCTGGCTAGTGAACCCAAGAGCAGATCACACAGACTGAGACGGGGATAGAGCTGGGTGGAGGAGGAAGCCGATCTGAGGGAGGATCCAGAGCAGAGGAGATCAAGAGGGCTTGATGGTGATGACGAGGCAGAGCTTAGGTCTGGTCCAAAGCGATACAGGAGAGTTCAGGGTGGTGGTTGGACTCCTGCGATGAAGCAGGAGCGAGCAATGGACAGAGGCAGAGGAATAGAGAGAAACACAGAATACTGACTGGCAAAACAAGGTGCTACAAACACGGCTGACTGAACTGAGTCTGTGATCTGAGTGTTGTGGGAGGATCCAGGTATTTGTAGCTGAAGAGGCTGATGGTGATGACTGGCAGCTGGTGGCCTGACTCCTTCACATCTCTCTGCTGTAATCAACACACACACACACACACACACACACACACACACACACACACACACACACACACACACACACACAGAGGGAGGGGGAGAGAGACACACTGCGGCTCGGCAGAGGTTGAGGCCCTGTCACATTCATATCTGAGATATTACAGCTTTATTTCTGTGCAGTGGGAGGAAGTGGAGACATATCGTCCAACTTTACTTACAGTCTATGTGACTATAATACAAAGTCCAGGATAAAGGTACAGAGAAGGTTGAAATCCTACATGTGAGTTGCTGTCGTTTTCTTTTTTTTTCACCTTAATGTGAGGTGAGCAGGTTCCTGTCGCCTCATTGTGAACACAGCAGTAGCTGCAGCAGAGCTAATGACCGTAGTGTGAAGTTTAAAGTGAACATCTGGCGGAGATGTTCTCGTGATTGAGCGTGTTACTTACAGTACAACACCTTGTACTCACATTAATGGGGTTTTCTCTCATTCTCGCCCCCCCCATATGGGCTCACTAATGAAGTTACAATACATTGTTGGCCATTTTTAAAACTGATCACGTTATGGCCTTTGTTATTCTGATCCTGCTGTAATCCCCCTTCTACTTGCCGGCAATCTAATTGTAATTGGGCCCTTATGTCCTGACTCACTTCTCCCTTCAGACATTTGCCTTTCCCTTCCCTTCCTTTCTTCCCCTTCTCTCACACCCACCACCCCGTCACCCCACCCCCAAAAGGCACCAGCTAATTTCGGGTGTGTTCAGGCGCTGGCTCGACAGAAGAAGTTTGCTCCCAGTTCTGTTATAGCCAGAGCGTTGCCAGCTGCTGTGCGGTTATGAAAAGGTTATACAAGGATATGAAAAGGCTGAAGGTCAATAAGAGGGTACTAACTAACCATCTCATTATACAGTGTCCTTAAGAAAAGAACACTCTAAAAAAAAAAAAAGACCTCCCTCCAATTAAAAGATAGGAAGGTGACCATTAACAACCACGGGGGACGGGGACAGAAAATACAGAGATTGTCACACGTTTGATCTCAGCCACAAAGCAGTAATAGACACGCTCTCCAGCAAACCCTGAAGTGTCCAAATTAATGAAGGACTACAATAGGTGTGTGTGAGCGTCTGTGGCTGTATTTGCATACAGGTTCATGCATGTGTGCACCCACAGAAGGTGAATGCAACATGTTAGACATGAAGTGTGGAGAACAGGAAATATGGGAATTTTCTGGTGGGTTTCTCAGCGCCGTACAAACCAAAAATAAACAACTTCAAACTTCTGACATCATACCTCTCTCACTACTATTTTTTCCTTCTCCTCCTGTCTCTGTGTTACACACCAATTCCCTGTAATCTTGGAGCTTCATAAGATTGAAGCAACCCTTGCCCTCTCCACGTCTCTCCGTACTCTTAATCATACATGAAGTGTGCAGCCAGTGCCTGTGAGACCTGGGATGGAGGCACAAGGAGAACTCCGTTAATACTACCCGCAGAAGAAGAGCCTTTGTGCGCATGTGTTTGTGTGTGCACGCATTTGTATTTGGTCTGTCCTGCCCACTCACCTCAGCGGCACTGAATAATATCCAGTCTGCATGTCCCTCTACATCATAGTTATTTTGGGCCCAGCAGCGTTGCCTCCGAGAATGTCAGTCATGTCAAAATAAGGGGGATTTTTTTTTTCAGTTCCTTCCAGTGAGTCCGTGACTAAACACCTTAACTGTCATTACCATTTTGTGTTGCCATCACTTTCTCTGGTTCACAATGGAAATGATGTCTTTACAGCAGCATTGCAGCTTCTCCTGCTCTGTCTCTCGCTCTCCTCCTCTGGCAGCCATGCATAGTTAGAGAGGCTGTCCGGGAAGTCAGTGTCAGCATCTACAGTGTGTGTGTGTGTGTGTGTGTGTGTGCATACTTGTTTTAGTGCATGGTTGTGTACATCACTGCAGCTGTCCATCTGTATGTTCATGCCTGTGTGTGTGTGTGTGTGTGCGTGCTGTGTGTACACATCCATGCGTGCCTGCCCAGCTGTGATAAGTGCAAATCAATGGTTGAGTTTCTCTTCAACCTGTTCCTCCCTGGAGCCAGTTGCAGACACATAGGTTTAAAGTCCAATCTCTTCTCTTAGCCACAGAAAAGATGGTTTCTCTAAAATCAGGTCGTCGACCAGATGAGATGATGGCTGCGGCACCAATTTTACATTTTTTTTCGGCTTAGCAGTGATCAGGTCATTACAGCAATCACACTAATCTCTCTAATGTGATGGCAGGAGGTGTTTTTCTTTAACCCTAGAGTGTGATGTCAGATGGTAGCGGTGATGATGCTAAAATGGCTGAAAAGCCAAAGAGAAAACCTGGATTTCTGTGTTGTAGCAGTAATCCACTCTGCAATGGTTCTTCTTGACAAAGTGATAATTGTACTTTTCAATTGTCGGTGGAGGCGGTGGACTAGGGAGAGGCGGTGGACTAGCGGCAGAAACTTGAACTGTGGGCAGAAAAGGTCTCTGGTTCGTCTCTGGTTCTACTCCACGGAGAAACAACTAAAAGACGAACCTGGATTGATCTGTCCAAAAATCCAAGAGGATTCTCCCTACTCTGTCTAGTGCCCCTGAGCAAGGCACCTATACTCCCCCAACATCTGCTCCCCGGGCGCCCACTGCTCTGTGTGTGTCCTGCACCAGATGGGTTAAAAGCAGAGGTTAAATTTCCCTCCTTGCATGAGTGTGCTTGTGCATGTCTGTGCATGTGTTTGGGACAAATAAATGTATCTTAATTGTAATCTTTTCAAAAGACTGCTAAAGCAGCTTAGCAGTGGCAACAAGGCCCCTCTACACAAATTCTCCTTCTGGATGCGGTTTCACCTCATTAGCTATTTTGCCTGCTCAACCCAAAACTTGCCTGTGTAACATTGTCTCTGTTAGAACATGAATTTTTTTGATCGGCAACCAAACTCCGAAGCATCCTAACTCTATCCATGTACGTCTTGGCCACTCATCCGGTGGCAGGTTTCCAGCTTTCATGATGCAGGAGATTGGCTTTTTTTCATAATTGCGACCAAATCCTCACAAACACTTATTCTTAACTTTTTCTTTCAACGAAAAAGGGATCAACCTCACCTTGACTGTGAAAAAATAATTGCCAATTTTCTGTATTTCTAAGTTGTTGGGGTTTTTTTGTATTATGAATTGTCCTTTTGGATGGATCATATTTTCTAATGGGGTGTACACAACCTGCAAAACACCGGTGGCTGTAAGAGTACATAGGCTGTTAGTGTTGGAAGATCATTCTGATAAATGTCTCTGATTGCTGCATTCACTTTGCAGATATCACACACTCAAATGTGTATGTAGTCAGATGCTCAACAGTAGGAAATGTGTTTTGTAATATGAAATATGTCTCTTCTCCTCTTCCACTCTTCCCTGTGCCGCCCTTTAGATTTGTCTCCTTCCTTCTCGCCTGTCACCACTCCTCTCTCCTAACTTCTTTTGTTGTCGCTCAAAAAGATAGGAGGTAGAGACAGGTAATTACTGTGGGCGAGGGCCGTTTCCCTGTCCTCTCATTTTCTTTATATTCTCTCCCACAAACCCCATTACCTTGCTCTCTCTCTCCATATTGCTCTCTCTCGCACTGTCTCTGTGGTTATTTTTAAATGCCCTCTAATTACCCACTTTAGCGAGATGAGTGAAACTAGCGGAGACCAAATCTATAGAAATACCGTATTATACAGATGTATTTTTTGGTTGATAATGTATTTCCCTTCTCTGTCCGCATGGTTTTGAATCCCAGTGTGGCGCAGTGTGAGGGTTGGGTCCATTCCTGCAGTTGTTGTTTAGCGGTGCAGTGGAGCAGGCTTTATGCTGATTAACTGCATCACGTCTGATGGATTCCCAGCGACCTCTCCACCCCACAATATAGCTCTGGGAGCCTTTCATGGGAAAAAGGCTTCTCTTTTTAATTAGACAAGAATAGGAAATCTATTAGTGAATGCAGAGAAGGCTCAGCGCCGAATTGGGGATTGCTGAATGCTGCTGGTGTTGAACTAACTATGGTCATATCCCCTGCCATTGCTGCAGGAATGGCAGGAGACAAGGGGATCTATCAGAGGAAAAAAAATATATCACAGAAATAAATGCTCCCATATCAGTAACAATAGGCCTTTTTCACAGCGGACATTTTGACTTGTTATAGCAGGAAAAGCCCAGGAGTTAACAGTAACATTTACAATGGCTTTGTTCTATCCATGTGTCCCAGTCATCCATGCATGATGACAGTGATCTAACATGAACAATAGCGAACATCAGGACCCTGAAAATAAATGGAATACAGCCCTCGCTGTGACATGTTAAAGGTCTTTGGCGATCCTGCCAAAACTGTATTTTTTTAATCTACCTCAGGGTTTCCCCCAGTGCTGTATAGGCCTGGCGGGCCGCCAGGCTCCCCCCCCCCCCCCAGGCTAAGCGTCGATTATTTAAAAAAAACAAAAAAATCCGTCACTCGCGCACATCAACAACACTTCACTTCCTCATTAAGCCCCGATCACAGACATGGCCCCGATCCCCAAGCAACCATCCTATTGGTCCAAACAGTCACATGTCCCACCCAGACCCATTCACTGACCCTCGGACATCAGAACGCTCCTTCAACACAGTGTTTTACTGAACATACGTCACCTTCACTGACCGTCAGACATCAGAACGCTCCTTCAACACAGTGTTTTACTGAACATAAGTCAAAACCAAACATAAACATAAACCTAGTCCGTTACACTATTAGGCTGCAGCTATTTGGTTTTATTTATTTAAAAATAGGGTACTTCTTATTTCATACATTTTCCACAAATATGAGGAGGACTCAAATAGCCCTACAAAGTTCTGTATTTAATTTATTTCAAAGTAGGCCGACACTTGCCTGTGTATTTTGTTTGTTTGTTATTTTGTTGCTTGTCTGTTTGAGTAGCTAGCTGAAAGCAAAGAAGTAGTAGGCTTACCTTTTATTGGTAACCAAACTGTTACGGTTCATTGTTTCTGAAATAAGAGGCCTGACTGCTATGTTAATGCAGCACAAAACAAAATGTAAACAAAGGCTCAAATATTAAAGTGCAAAACTGTAGGTTTAAACTAGCAACTCCAACGTGATAAAAATAAATAAAAAAGAGGGCTTATAAGTTAAGTCATCAGTGCAACTCAAAAAGATATCAAAGTATCTATTTAACCCCTTATCAAAATAAAAAAGTTAGGTGTGCATATTAAACAAAGTGCAACATGTTTAGAGTATAAGAAACAATGGTGTCCAGCTCAAAATCCGACTCACCCCCCCCCCCCCCCCCCCCCCGCGGGTGCCTTCTAGCAGCCCTACCACCAGGCTTAGCAAGTTTTCTGGGGGAAACCCTGTACCTAGTGTTGTTGTATTTTAATATGCTGAATTTTTACACGCTAAACGTTGGCTTCACTTGGTTTTTACTTCAAAGCCATGAGAGAGTCCTGGATCAGTGCTCCTTCCAGCTAAGATTTAGCTGTCACAGAGAGAAGAGAAGATGCTTTCTTGAAATGACAGGGCTAGAAATAGTCTATAGTTTTTCTTTTCTTAATAAATCTGATTAAAATACCAACTAACCAACAGTGTATGTATCTTCATGAAAACAATAATAAGTGGTGCCCGTCTTCTATTGACATGCTTTGCTGTCAATCTATTACAACCCATGAATTGGCTACATCGTTCCCATGGGTCAAATTAACATGGGCAGTGTAGTTTATCAGCTAAACACAACCTAACACATCCCGTATTGAAAATCCTCCCTGCCGCACCAAATGGGTATCGACCCACAGCTGGAAATAAAGAACAATTACGGCTGAGTAAAGGCTCATTTATGCTGCCTTTACAAGAGATACGTCTGTTTCAAACAATGTATCCCTCACGACCCTCATACTTCGATGATTAGTTGACGTCAGCGTTTCTGACGTCAAGAAACGCACACTTTGTGGACGAGGTTGTTATAATGTAAAGAAAGAGGCAAAAGCAGCAGGTTGTCCCTGTGCCAGGCCGAATCACACAGATGTATTCTTAACAATTAACAAATTCTCACCTCAAAAAGTTCTATCACTGTTGTATTTTTATTGTAAAGGAAAAATGTGTTTCCCAGTTTTGAAGACTTGTATCATTAGTACAGGAACAAGAAGACGTGCATGTTGTATGAGGCTCTATGATAAATAAATTAAAGAGGGCAGTCTTCTTGATAATCATTTTATCTATGCTGCAGAACATAGCAGGGGTAGAAGAGAGCATCTGTGCCACTGCACTCTCGCCGGTCCAACCGCTCACTGCCTGCGAAGACACAGCCCAGCTTCAGTCTCTAAAACTTTGACTGTAAAAGAAACGTTCAATTTTTAATGCAGGTGCTGAACTTTCACTGGGTAATGTTTGCTGAATGATTCATTCAACGAGGCTTGCTTGTAGAGATGGATATCTGTGGTTTGTGTGAGGATGGCCTTATTTATGTAAGGTGCCGACTTTTCATCGTTTGTCCTGACTTGATTGAATGCTTCTTAATTTAGGTTGTCTTTGTCTTATTTAATTTTCTTTCCGCACTGTGACTCGTTCAGGCAGCAGATGCAGACTGTGAGACACAGAGACACATACTGTCTCCCTAAATGCTTTGCTTTGCGTTTCTGCACACTCCTCCAAGCGCCTTCATTTTGTGGCATCTGGGGCGTCTCACTGGGATAGCATGTTACATAATTAGCACCAAATTAACACTCAATTAGGCAACTCGTGTAGAGCGGGTGGGGACACACATCTTCAGAGGCTTTAGAAATCACATTAGAGTCTCATCCACAACCTGGTCTACTGAGAACAGACTGTACGTCTCTTTCATAGAGACTCTCACACCTTTGTCAATAATGTGGTGTATCTACAATATCTTAAAGCAGCTCAAACTAAATGTGAGCTTGGCTTAAATGTTCGGCAACCCCCGATAGAAATCGAGATGGATGAGGCTTGACGAGATCTTTTTCTGTCATTTCAGCCAAAAAAAGCATTGGTTAATAAATCAAGCCCTTATCTTTGCAGCTTATTATTCTTATCTTGGGGAAAAGAAGTAGTTTTTAGAAAGTTCCACTTGAAAGTTGAAACTTTATCTGCAATGGGGTCAAGTTCTAAATTCCTTATGTGTTCTGGGTTTCTGTTGAAACACAAAAAACAAACTCATCTGGCATGTTTCCTTTTCTGGAAACGACTTCAATCATGAGCACAGCGACCACTGATACCGCTTTTTCCTTTTTAAGTATTTGGGTTTTGTTGGCAGTTCAATATCTCATGCTGTAGAAAACACAAAAGATATCAAACAGACACAAGTAACATCCAATCAACATGACTAGAAATGTCTTTTTGTCCCGATTTATACACTTCCGAATTTCTAATTTATATATCAACGATTCAGCCGGCGACATTAAGAGTTTGTCTGTAAACCCTCAAACTGCAGGATGATTTAATAGTCCTCTCAGATCAGGCTCAAATCTGCTGAATCTGACCCGAAATCTGTCCGATTACCATCTAATGTGCAGCATCAGCAGCAGCCTAGTAGAGACAAGCCACCAATACACCCAAATCTTATTGAAGCAATGTTTTTTCACAACATTTCACACAGGAGCATTTACAATTCCCTGCTCATATATTGAAAACATCAATAAACTCTTTCCTCCTCTCTGTAAACATTTGCTCTCTGCTGTAAAGCCTGAATCTCTTCCTCTCTCCACGCTTCTCTAACTTTTTCCGCACTCTCCTCGTCCGTCTCTTTTTTATTCATTTTTTTCACGCATGCTTAACCTATTCATACCTCTTTCCAGGGTGGGGCTCTTTATTTCATTAACAGCCGCTTGCACGCCAAAATTCATTATGCCAGCCTTCTGTTCTAGAGCACCCAAACATGCCAGTTAACGGGCGGAACAAATTTCCTTCTTTTCAACCCGTCCTCCCTCGCTCTCCACCCCCTCTCCTGCTAATAAGTATGTTTAGGATGGGATTCACCTGCATCAAAGGCGGCCTGTGAAGAGGCCCACTTTGTATCCCTTGTCCGTGATTAGTCATTACTGTCAAACCCTCAGTGTCTCCCCCTGCTGAAACGCTTTGAAGCTCACAGGTGGCTGCATTCCAAATGCAAATAACGCATATCCACATCTTTACATCCTTTCTAGTCTCCTCGCTCTTACAGAGTGCAAAAGTAAACTGCTGATTGTGCTTCCTCTCAGAGACCTAACTGCACAGAGTGGCTGCCTGTTTTATTCCCTTTTATCCGAGCTGGACAATTTGTTTTCTGTGACCCCCCATTTCACACATGGCTTTGTATGAATTATGATTGCGTAGAAGGATGTTAAGATGGCTGTTACCACTGGCAGAAAGACGTGGCTGCCAGGTGCTCCTCTCCTCCTCCTCTCCTCTTCCTCTCCCTCTCCCCATTCTCTCCTCTTCCTCTCTCTCCTCATCCTCTCCTCTCCCATCTTAATTCTCTGCTCCTCTCCTCTGGCTCTTTCCTCTTCTCTAAATCCTCCTCATCCTTGTCTCGTTACTTCGTCTCCTCTCTTCCCTTTTCCTCTCATCTTCTCTTGCTGTTCCTCCTTCCCATTCCCTCCTACCATCCCCTCCTCTTCCTCATCATCACCTCTCCTGTTTCCCTCTTCTCTTACTCCTCTTCCTTGACTCACCAACTCTTCATTTACTCTTCCTTTTCTCTTCCTCTACTCACTTCTACCCTTGTGATCTTCATCTCCTCTTCTCTCCTTCTTCCTCTTCATCTTCCTCCTCCCCCTCCTCCTCTCTTCATCCTCGCCTCTTCTCTTCCTTTCCTCCTCCTCTCTTCATCCTTTCCTCTACCTCGCCTCTCCCCGCCCTTGCCTACATCTCCTCTTTCTCTCCTCTCGTCTCCTTTTCCACATCCCCTCCTCTAATATGGAAATCCATCCTGTCCCAATACTGTGTTTAGGGCCACTTCACTAGATTAGTAGATAAACTCAAACTTGATACAAATGTTTTATGTTTCTATTTACAGTAGTCATATGCTCATGTATAAACCATAAGAGTTTTCCATAGTGATTTTATAATATCAGTTTTTGCATCTAGATAAAAAAAAAGCGTATTTTGCTTCCAGTGAATCACAAGTGAATATCCACCTCCATGGAGACTGCCCACCACACTCTACATTTGCCAATGCCATCATCCCTGTTGCCATGGAAATTGATGGGCTGGCACATTGAGTTCAGCCGTGTTGTGACAAGTTATTCCAGGTGAAATAAAAAGGGGCTTTGTCTTGAAACAAAGCAGCGTCTTAGGAGGGCTTTCCAGCCCTCTAGGGGTTTCCTTATTTATGAGACGCCAGCGAACAGGCCACCATAGAATAAAACAGCCCAACATGACTGCCACTCAGACCTTAGGTCTCCAGTGCTTTTTCTTGCTGATGAATGAGTTTGAGTGGAGCAATATAAATCACTTAGTCCACTTATTTGTTTTTTTTCATGGACGATATCCCAGTCAGCTCCATTGACTGAATGAAACATCAGAGGAATGACTTGCACTGTATTATTGGGGGTTTTCATACGAACACTGATAGGACCAAAAAACATATGTTACCAAGGTGACACATACTACTTGGCCAGATGAATAACTCTATATACAGAAAGGACTTTCCTTTGCTCACATCTCATCCTTTTCCTCTCTTTTTGTTTTCATTTTACTTGACATCCTTGCCTTGTACTACTTTTCCTGCTATTACACGCTTGCCTCCTCACTGCCTTTGCCATTATAAGTGTGGTGCATGTAGCAGCACTGGTCAGAAAGTGGTGTTGTAGTGTGGGTGTATGTGTGCGTGTGTGTATTTGTGTGGGTTTCCGTAAGGCTTGTAATTGCTGGTTGATTTGTGGTCAGAGAGGGTCAGGCATCCTGCATGTCAGGCTTTTAAAAGCAGAGAAAGAGAGCCCAGAGCCTGCACCCGTTTAACCTCGACCAACCCCCAGCCCCCACCCCCGGAGGTCAAAGCTCTCAATCAGCTACTTTTATTATCTTATGATTCAATGTAAAACATTGACAAGAAGGGTTGCAGCTGGTTGACTCTGGAGCATGTATACCCTTGTTTTTCTTGTACGCACGTGGACTCATTCATGCGGAGGCCTACATTTGCATACAGCTGTTACAGTGGCTGAAATGTCAAGTGGAGCAGGACTTGTAATGTGGAGGCTGTAGGCCTGAATACCACAAATAACAATCCAGTATTTAACGTGAATACAGCATTTCCCGGAGTAAATACTTCCAGGAAGCCATTTTAGCCCATACTGGAGATCACCTTATGCACTGAAAGAAAGAAAGAAACTTCATTACCGCTAATGCATCGCTGTTGTAGCCAAATACTAAAGCCTGACCTTGAAGTGCTGTTATTAGAGTATTTAACTGGATCCACTATTCAGCTTCCAATTACTTTCATACTGTTAAAATGGCAGCTTTTGCTAGTACGCACACATCTGAACATGAAGGTGTATACTTGCAGCCTAACAAATGGCATAATCCAAAGCTGTAAAACCATGGAGTGTCGACAATTACCCTAAAAGTACAACAATTTAAAGGCCTAGAACAACGATCCTGTACCTCACTCCTCTGACACAGCAAGTGGCTGCATGTGACAGATGTTCTTTCCCTTCCACTGCACACAGCAGTAACCTCAGGTCAGCACGAGAACGATAATCATCATTTTCCTTAGAACCACTCAGGCATACTAAAATCAGTTTGACCAGCTTTAATCAAATTACTTTTTTATGGTTTGAAATGGGTGTGTTTTTTTTCCATCTCAAAGATAGTGTACTTTTAAGAGGAACTGTTGTTTTTAAAGATAAGACATTGCCACACTTAGAGGAAATGTAAGCATTTATTATTCACTACTTTTCTCCCTCACCTCAATTTGACCAGAAAAGGAACCTTTTGAAAACACATAACAAATATTTCAGACGTGCACTGTACTCCAGATAATCTCTTGTAATTATTCGTAGGGGCCATTAGCGAGAAGGCAAATGTCTGAATACATTTTCCTGCCAGCCCATGAGTACAAACTCAGGTTAATTTCTGAGTGCAGCCCAGTTTAGAATACAACAGGAGGATGTCCAATATGCCAATTCATATATCTTAGGAGGAAAAAGAGTTGCCATTCATGTAGAGTGGTGATGTACTGTTCAAAAAAAGATATGTCCCACATGCCACCCTTCACCTGAACACTCCGGACAACTTCCTGTGTTCCTGAACTCATCTGACTCGGACAACATCCTGCCGCATTCTTCACATTTGAAAAGCAATCTCCGTAAAATATCCGTACCCAATTGTGTGGACATACTCCAATCCAAGTTGATGTCTGAAAAAGGCTTGAATGAGAATTTCGGAGTCGGGGCTGCGGAGGAACAAAGTGATGGATTCAGTCCAGGGCATCAGGAGTGTAGTCGTGACAGTAGAAGCTCTTTTACACTTTTTATGAAACTACTGGAAGCAGTAAAAGCTGTTCCAGAGCCAACAAAAAGCTCCATCACACCCCACTGTGTGGTGTTTATCCAGCCACGTGCCTCATAACAATGCCATCGCTGATTGAGATTAATTAAAAGATAACAGATTCTACATGCCTCTGGCGTTTGCAATTTACTGGGGGATTTCCTTTCTGAACATTTTGGCAGATTCTTTGGCAACTGCAGTTAAGAAGTTCATCATCGAAATTAAATTTGAACCTCCCTCGGTGCATGTCTGTAAAGAACCGGTGCATCTGACACGTGTCACGGGATTGCGGTGATGGAGGCCTTGCCGTTCACTTGAGGATCAGCAGAGTCTAATGGCTGCTCATCAATTCCTCCTGTCTGGGGAAGTGTGTGTCATGACTCCTATAACTACTTCTGACAAGAGTGATGAAGCACTTGTTAAAGTTGTAAGCTTCCTCTGGAGTTAGAAACCATGAGATATAAATCTGTGTAGAGGAAAATGGACAGAGACAAGGAGCGAGGGGCAAAACAGCGGATGAGATGAGTGGAAAGGCGAGACAAAATGCGCCTATGGTTGAGACATGACAGATCGAAGAGAGCGAAGAAGGAGGGAGGGAGAGAGGGAGACCGAGAGAGAAGGGGGAGTGAGAGAAGCTAATGATCTCCATCTGTCTTAGGAGGCTGGGAGAGAAGAGCATCGTTAGGCTTTTGGAATAAGGGGAAGCCAACAAACACATGATTTGCAGATCTCACTCTGGCACCGTCTTATGTGACTGGCTTCATTTGAGTCATCTGGTAAATCGTAGCTTAGAGCCAGTTTAGACCATCAGTAGTGTCATGATCGCTGGTCTCCAGTAAGAGTGCGTTGGTTCACCGTTTCTATGCCATGTGTCTATTTTAGGCCTTCGTATGTTTGTGTGTGTGAAATTGTGTGTCCGTTTGGTATAGGTTTGTGTATTTATTGACTGTCCCTGTGTCTTGTGCTTATGATCTCCCATCAGACTGACTCTCTAATTACAATTTGGCAAAGGCTCGACACGCATGACGGGGGACAGTGTGTGTTTGTCTTTAGCCCAACATTTTTTTTTTTTATATTGGAGGGTGTTAACCTCCAATATGTTTTTAATTTTCAAAAACAAATGATGGTGTTTCTCTATGATCTGTGAAGATTCTCAAGCATCCAGGTCAAGGCCTCTTCAGGAGTTGTACATGTGTGCACATAGACAACTGGACTTTCTCGTGTTTCTTGTAGATGTCGTCACTCTCATCCCAGAAGCAGCTTTATTTTCCACTGAATAATGGGAAATTTCAGGCATTCAAACCCCTGTGGGTTGTAAATGTTGAGAGTTGTTGTCTTACACACGCTGGTCGCTGGTGCATTCACTAGAGCGGACATGGGATGACGATAGGGGACGATAGCGGACCCAAGAGTCTAGCGAATGCGGACACTTTGAATTCGCCTACAGACCACCTCCTTTGTTGAATGTGGGTTTTCTCTAGGTGGACAGATAAAGCCTTTTTCACTCCTCTGTCTTCTCTGGCCAAAAAATGCACAATCCTCATGTGAGCTCTATTTGTCTTTGAGGTGTAAGTGAGCAGATTGAGGTTTTCTCATCGGATGTCTCCATCAACAGGAAGCTATTGCTCGTTCTTGCCTTCTGAAATAAAGCAGTTTTATTGGATGACTATTGAAACTATGGCTCAGCTTTGTTGAACCACGTGAAGACTGGTTACATTTTGTGGTTTGGGTTAAAATAACGTATTTGCTGAGGTAACAGAAGCTTTTTTGTCTGCTGTATTAAAGTTTGATGTTTGGCTGACCCATGAATCAAACCAACTTTCTTGCTTGCTCTGTAATATCACCTGACTTCCTGCTTCGTTTCGATTTAGCCACTTTAAGTTTTTGTCACTTGAAAATAAACACATGTAGTCTTGAGGCACTCACTGAAAACAGTTTTTGCTTTAACCAGCACCTCTCAGTGCGTAGGAGTGACTGTTTGAAACAGTCTCCGCAGTCGAATGGACGAAAAGAAAGAAGACAAATATCTTACGTAAGAAACCCTATAAAGAAATTCCATCAACAGTGTTCTTTTACTTTTTCGGCTTAGTTTCCAACGCAGTATCTCTGGATGTTTCTCGGATGGAGGTGTACTGCTCCAGCTTTGTGCTGATAGACATAACAAAAAGAAACTGGCAGCGGGCGAGTTGTCTCACTGCTTTTCCTCGCTGCCGCTCAGCCTCCCCTCCCCTCCATGAAAGGTGCCTGATGTCAACATGTCCTCATCAGCTTAGTCTCCCATCACCACCTGTGTTATCTGAGCAAAAATCCATTTTCTGCCCTATCGAAAAAAGAACCGACATGGTGCCAATTAACAGTTAAGCCGCTCTTAGGGAGATGTAAAAATCATTTGGTGGGCTGTGAGAATCCGCCCTGCTGACAAACAGTTCTGCCTGGTTATATAATGACACATTCTCTGGGTTCACTTGATTAGATTTTTTTAATCATTTAAATGATGAGTCCAAAACTTGGAATTTCTCCAGAAAAACAACGTTTATTTAGATCATGCTCAGAGCTTCCACAGACAACAGATCAATACAGACAGTAGAGGAAATACTATAGGACACCTTATTTAATGTGATTGGAAACCTGTGACACAGCTTATATGATCCAAGACTCAAATCTATTCTATTGAGAAATATTAAAGGAAGATAACAAGCCATGTTTATGTGGTTGATGACTTGATGCGCTTTCATTCGTTTTAATTTGGAATTTATCTTTATTTAATCAGAAAAAATGTGTCGTTTATATCAAAATCGCTTTTTAAATTACACCTGGCTAAGCAGGTCGCACTAAAATATTGTAACAACAGTAAACAACCATTTGTCATGTAAAAATGAGTGACATGACAAAGTGAATGTTAAGCATCTTGATCGCCTCCTGGTGGCTGGCTGTAGTATCGGTCATGAATGATACCTCCTCCATGTTAGATGTTGGGACATGGACCGAACTAAAAAGTCAAAGTACAACATGATTGACAGCTGAGAAAGGGCCTTGCTACTTCAGCTCCATCTTTGATCACTACTGTGCAGACTGGCTCCAAATGCGCATGATAGCGTTTTTTGTCTCCAGTGTATTTTAGCTTTATTTCTGGATCGTGGGAGGAAGTGGAGACACATTGTCCATCTTTATATCCAGTCTATGTAACAGACTATAGTTCACCATCTCCAGATAAAATGTAATAAGTGTACAATGTAACACCTTCAGTTTATCATTTGTATCCAATTCAAAGAATAAAAATAGTTATGTATTGCAGTATTAGTTATATCTCTATGTACTGCTTCAGTTTCTTTATTTTAAACCAAGGTAGACATTGACGTATTATCTCAATTGAGTGAACATTACATTTCTGCTTTTTATAATAAACCTTTGACAAATGGTTGTTGTGCAATTCAGAGCTAGTACATATAATAATGACATATCAAACTAAGACCCCTATGTTTTCAGTCATCTACATACAGAAAACATGTTTTCTTCGATAAACACTCAATAATCTCATATTTCTATCTTGCAGAGTGCAGAGGAATTATTGTATCGACTTTGTTCTCTGCGTAACCGTGTCCGTTAATCATGCTGTACAGAGCTAAGGATAAACAGTGGATTCTGCGAGCTGCGATGTTGCTGTGGAGATGGGTCAAAGGGAGCTGCTGAAGCAGATGGTAGTGAGGTGGTGACCCTGCAGGCTGCCTATCTGCTCCTCAGTTACTCCATGTAGATCTCAGCCCGGTGTGTGTCACCCCAGGTATTCTGCTCTTCTCTACCAGTGTGTTTGCACACCTGGATGGACCCCAGGCTGGTATACAGCAAGGCAAATAAAGCAGACACGCATACACACAACCTTCCAGTTGGATTATACGCTGTGCATGCTGATTGTAATGTGCCAGGCCTGTGTTAATCCTGTCCCTTGGGTGTGTATCCACCTGCTTTGGCTCCCCCCTGCAGTTGACTGGGTTAGCCTGGTCCTGCTGCTCTGACGGAGTAACAGAATGGACACGGAGCCACAAGGGCTTCCCTCAGAACTGCCCACAGAGATTGGCACTGATTGCAGAGCTAATCCTCGGCCGTTGCCTTCTGTAAGACTTCCTGCTGGATCTGTCGACGGTCAATGTCTCATCTGAAACCGTTTCTCTGTCTAATGTCTTGTGTCAACCTTTTTGAGTCCCCCCCACCCACCCAACGCCTGCATCTCTGCATGAGCTCCACACGTCGTGTTTATTGTACGTTTTATTCTTTTATTTAGCAGGAATTACTTCTCTATCGCCGCTCCACCGCTGGGTTCTGTTATCTGAGCCTGACAGGAAAGTGCGTACTGTGTGAGACAGTGTTTTGCACCTCGCCTGAAAGATTGTGAGAACGCTTGCAAGGATCAGCAGCCTGTGAACGCAACAGAAGCGCGTGTAAATGTTTGCATATATTTCCCCGTGTATGTGTGTGTGTGTATATGTGTGCATCCATTTGTGCGAGACCAGGTAACAAAGGCGTATCCCATTTTCTTTCTCTTTTTACACTGGCTGAAGTTAAGCACTGTCCTGCATTATTGAACATGTACACGCTGTTTGTGAGCTGAGCCCTAATGGAATAACAGTGTAGTGTACACTCTGCCCACTGGGGAACATTAAAGTTCACAGTGATATTGTCCAGGATACACTGCATAGACACACACACACACACACATACAAGCTGCCAGGGAAAGGCAGAGGCACAAGTTGGGTGCAGAGTCTGGAGGAAAATGAGCTAAGAAAAGAATTGGCAGGATATACTGAAAGGTGCAAAAGAAATACAGTGTTGTGAGGCCAATTCGGGGACAGGAGGGGAAAAAAAGGATGAAAAGATGACAAGGGGGAGAGAGAGCCGCACTTCTTAGTGAATTAGAATAAAAGAAAATATCCCTCTGCGCCACAGAGAGAGAGGTTAAGAGTCAGAGATGGATGAAAAGAGTGAGCTGTTGTGCTCAGAGAAGCCACAAAGCAGATGGTGCTAAGCCGCACCCACACAAGAGTCAAAGATGAGAATCATCAGTCACAGCGCCCTCAGTGGTCCGACTCTATTTTTTCGTCTATTTTTAAGTAATTGTAAGTCAGTGTTTTGCATTGTATATTTTGTTCCACCATCATGATATAGAGAGAGTCTTTGTTTCTATGCCGCTCTCAATAGTTAAAATGCCCACAACGGCAAGTTAGCGTGTTTGGTCTGATGTTGATGCTTCATGGAGCTGCAGAGCAGGACCCAGAGTGAGTTTGAATGTCGCGAACCAAGCTGCCTGGTCACATCATCCTCTGTCTTTTGCTTCATATTTTGCTTAAATATATTCAGTAGGTGAGTGCATAGGTCAACAGTACCCTTATGAAATCGCATTTAAATTGACCAGATCCAGATTTCTATTTGGATTGGCACCAAATTACAAACACTCATAAATATCGGACCCCTAAACATCCCAAATTCTATTTTTCATAAAGGTCCATGTAGTCCGTTGGGAAATCAAGGACAAAAACAATAAATGTTGCATTTGCCTTTCGGCTTGGATCCAAACCAATCTCTCCTGACCCATATCACAACCCTCCATCGAGTTTCATGGAAATCCATTCTGAAGTTATTGTGTAATCTTTCCTAAAACCAAACCAACATACAAATGGACAGGTGTGAAAACATAACCTCCTTGGCGGAGGTAAAAAGGGGTTTCAGTTCTTTTCTGTTCTGTTCTTTTCTAATTAATTCTATTTTGTAAGTATCTAATCTCGGCAAATATCTTGTTTGTATTGTTAGCAAACATTTTCTCGAGAGATGACTTGGCTCAACATGATGATGCTTTAACATTGGACACCTGTTCAAAATATGTTCAATAAGGAACCAACAAGTCTTAATCTGGCACAGCCCTTCTCTTTTATTTGTGTCCTCTTCTGTACTTACATCTTCCTCCTGTTTTCTCTTCTTTCTTTCTTTCCACTTCCTATCCAACCAAGTTCCCACAGGCAGACCTTCTGTGGTTTAGCCTCCTGTTTATTCATAATCATCTGAACCTTGACTTACATCACGGGCGGACACATCGTCACATGCTCTGTTACTTTGTCTTTCCTCCCGGGCACGTAACACTGAGACGATCACAATCATGCGGCGTGCGCTTTGTCTCTCTCACACCTTGTTGCCCGTCCTCTCCCCCAGTATTCAAATCAACTCGGATGAGTGCGCTCACTTGCACGGGGTTTGAACATGCAGATTTGCTTCCTCACTTGCATAATTCCACCCTGCGCCCACTGTGGCGTTCTGCTGGGTCTTATGTTGTCTTTGTTGCGTAACTGTATGGTGCATTCGAAGAAGAAGAAAAAAAAACCAGTTTGAACTCCGCTTTGTGAATGTTGGGCTTTGCTCCAAGTGCAAGTCGCCTGGCGTTGAGCATCTGGCTGCTGTAGAGCTGAAACAGTCATATCTCTTAATGTAACGTAACAGAGTGCAACACAACATATGTGTCACAGATCCCTATGGAGTGGTGTGTGAGTGTGTGTGTGTGTATGTGTGTGTGTGTGTGTGTGTGTGTGTGTGTGTGTCTGTGTGTGTGTGTGTGTGTGTGTGTGCGTGTGCGTGTGCTTGTGTGTGGAGAAGCAGAAGAGACAGAGCGACTGTTGATTTTATCAGTTCTGTACCTGCTTTATCAAATCACTTTCATTTCATTTAATTAAATCCACAGAAAAAGTCAATGTTGTTCATCTCAGCGATGCCTGCCTCATATCAGTCATTAAATTCTCGCTATATATTTTTTTCTATAAACAGCCCATGAATCTGAGTATGGATCACGTGCTCTCGTGTTCACTGCACAGTACACGCGTGTCTGTGTTCAAGCGTTTTCATTTTTCCTCACTCGACTGTGATGCACAGGGGAGACCATTAAATCCTGAGGACACCTCTGACTCTCGCTCTCTGTTGTGTAAACAATAGTCCCATAAAACCGCTTCTCATTCATTTCAAACACTCTTCACATTCCCTGACTGTTTAATTGAAGCTCTCGCTGTTAATACACTGCGAGTTCTTCTGTCAAGCTGCATAAAATATCATCATCGTCGAGAGTCTGAAAAAAACAAAACGAAGACAGAATTAATGAGGCAGCGTTTTAAGAAGAGAATAATAGATTATTGTATTGTGGGTTGAGCAGAATACAATTTTCTTAAATCTTTAAACCTCCCTCAAGTTTTTAATCAGGCACGTGATGCGAGGTTATGAAAGCTGTTAATCATCAAGTGTCTTTATACAGGTTATTTATGTGACAAATTACATTGTTTCAGGGGTTTCACTGTTTGACTCCATCGGCGGAGGTACGTACTTCCTGGGCTTTGATTTCAGCAGCCACTTGAAGTCAGACTCAAGAGGATTCTCTGACTTATTGATGTGGAGTTACAGGAAACGGCCTGTTGAGGTTTGTGAGGGCAGGAAACCGGACGTCAGGACAATAGTCAGCTTATAGGATCAAGCATTAACTGTGCAAGATCTGTGGACACAGACAGACCTAACCTTGACTTTATTCTTAACTGAAACCTTAACCCTGACCTTAAAACATGTATCCACCTTAAATTTTGTTTTGTCCCCATAAGGAAGACAAGTAAGTAACAGATTTAGGTCCCCACAACATGAGTAATACCTGGACCACACACACAAACACAAATGCTCACATGTACAAACACACACCCGCTGAGAAAGTCGGATCACGATGAACCTCCAGCTTTCAATAACACATTTTCTCCTCATTGACTCATTGTCCCTGTGGGTTTCTCCATCTCTGTATCACTCTCACGTTATTCTTCCACTTTCTTTAAGTATTCTCATTCTACTTATTAGGTAATGAATTGTTTCCATTAGTCGGCCAACCTGTGCCGCGAGGAGCTGATTTGCCTTATTATTTCCTCTTTCATGTAGGTTTACAAAGATATGGATTATGAGGCCTCGCAGTGGGGACCCTTACTTGCACAGCACGATCGCCGCCATGTTTCATGACCTCTTAAAGAGCTGCTTTGTCAGAAAAACTTAACAGCCCACTTTGACAAAAGAGGCCAGTCGTTTCACTTACGGTCATGATAGCCATTTAACGATGCGTGTGACCGTGATGCGGGAACCTGTCTGGACATATTTGCGGTGATGGAACGCACTCTCCTGTTGCTTTGATGTTTGAAGTATTTCAGTGGTGCCAGAGGCAGAAGTCTCGGAGAGCACAACAGTGTTGCACAGTGGGGAAGCGTGATGTGGTTCAGGATGAATATAATTGCTTTTATTACCTCACTCTGGATGGCACCATGCAGCTCCCTGCTCAGCCTCTCTCATGGTGGAAACGGTCAGAGCTGGAATTGAATTCCGTGTACTCAGAGGTGACTTTATAAGGGAATCATACAGGATGGTTATTGCACCATCACGAATGTAATGAAACTGACTCAAAGGTGACAACAGTACAGAAGAAGGTCACTGTTAATATATGGTGATCTCCTGCGGTGCAATATAGGAGTTCGCCAGCCGTAGAGGGGAACTGAGACTTCTCTAGTCCAGCTGAGCAGTCTTGGGAGACTCAAGGACTTTGTGTTTGCTGGAGACTCCTTCTATTTTTTCCTTTCTGCTCTGTGCCCGACTGCCTTTGTTGGTGAAATACTGAAAACGTTTGGGAGCCAATTTCCTGAGACCAAAGGACAATGCGGCCCATTGTTCACGTCTTCACGTGCATGTGCTCGTTGTTCCTGGATGGATGTGTGTGAATGTCCGTAACTGTGTCGTGCCCATTTGTATGCCTGTACGATAAGCGAGTGAGTACCTGCGCACCCGCATGCAGCACGTGGGAATAATTTTATACATTTGATTTGTTCTTAGTTTCACCTTTGTTTCCAATTTGCCAACGGCATATTTCTTTCTTGCAAATCCCCCCGAACCGACCCCCTCCATTAATGAGACGACTAACAGAAAAAGCCCAGTGATCCAAGTAGCCCAGCTCTATCCTTAATTCATTAATTTGCTGTTTCCTCACAGTCAGTCAACCAGAATAATCCATCAGGAAAGTCCAGTGAGCTTTTCCGCCACCAAGCATAAATGGGATTGTGGCTGACTGATCACAAAGCTTATACTCTTCGGCATGTATGCACACACATACTGTACATGGCTTGACTTAGTCTCTCCTCAATAGCGCTTGAAACCTCCTCACAGCCCAGCAGGAAGGTTACTTCATACCAACTGTCATGTGTCAAACGCTCTTAGCCTTTGAGAACACAAACTCAGCCATGCTCGGGATTATTTTTAACGTTACACACAACCTACTCTATTTTCACACAATTAGACATAAGCACAATCACTTTCCACTCCATACGTCACAATGTCTGCAGCTTCACACACGGGCGCCATCACAAGGCAGAGGAATGCAGCCCCACTGTCATGGCATCAAGTTTCCTGAGATACTCTGTGTCACCTCCTGAAATGAATTCAGTCGAGTTTGCTGCCGAGAATACACAATGCCACTGCCCTGAGGATACGTGTAGTGTACATCAAAGTTTTATACTGAGTCACTGATCTAACGGTATGCCTCCACAAGCACACCAGCCCGGTCCCCTGCAATAATACATGTCAAATCAAATACTAATTAAGAGACACTTGCTGGAGTTTATATCCATTTTCAGCAAACTTTATCAAAGTATATAAGCACAATTTCCTTTTTGCGACGTCAAATGCTCTTGATGTATCCTCCACTTTTCTTGGTGGTTTGATCCCGAGCAAGACGCTGAAGCTGGAGCTAGGGATATATTGCAGTGTATCCATCAATTTCTACGAATGTCACTCACTGGCCAACCTGGAGGTGAAGGCACTATTTAGAACGACTCTCGTGATTACAGGGCAACACATTATCAGAATCAGATTTTTTTTTTTTGGTAACCTGTCTCTAGAAGTCATAGGGTAAAAAACTAACAGGATTCGGTCCGTCCATTAATCCATCCACCCATCCATCCATCCATCTGTACAACCATGCATCCATCATCTGTCCAACCATGCATCCATCCATCCCTTCAAGCTGACATTGGGTGAGAGGCAGGGTTCAGCCTGGACATGCTAACAATCAGATACAGACACACAGCCATTCATGTTTACTCTTACTAGCAATTAAGAGTCTCCGATTAACCTCCCGCAGTCGAAAGATATGGAAGACCCATGTTTGGAAGCCGGAGAACTTGCAGAAAACCCACACAGTCACAAACATGCAAACTCCAAACAGAAAGACCCCGGCTCAGCTTGGCTGTAAAACCGTCCTGCTGTGAGGCGATGACCGAATATATCGTATCATTTAGAAATCCGACACATAAAACAGCCACTTCCAAGTGAACAGCTCATCAGATTTATTTGCATGTTTAATAACCTGTTTTGTCTTCTGTTTTTTTTAATTCAAGACGTTGCCTGCTAATGAAAAGAAGAGACTCTCGTCTTTGTGAGGAGTTGCTCCCAATCCTCCACGTTTTAAATGGTGCCCCCCCCTCCCAGCCGCTCGGCACCGTGATAATTGATGTATTTCCCATAAAGGAGTGGTAATTAAGATAATGAGATTTTCAGAAGCAAGCGTTGCATGCCAAAGTGAGGGGGAGCATGTTTCTTGACTGGTTCACTTTAGCTTTATAAATTTGCCTTTTCCCATCCTCTCTCCTGCTTTATTCTCTTCATTTCACCAGCTCTGCGTTGACGGATGTCTGCCTCCTATCTGTGCTCCCCTTACCACATCCGCTTCCCCTCTCCACTCCCATCCACAGCTTGTCCTCATTTGTTTGCTTAGTGCATAATTAGCTATAGGATCACCCATTGTGTAATTATGTATAGCAGTTTGATATGTAATTAAAATTGTATCAGTATCCAGTGTAATTTGCGCTGTGTGATTACCTATTAACAGTGCAAACAGTTGTACCTAAAAGCCCGTGACCGCCCCTCTCGTAGATGTCACTGTGCTCCTCTGTCACTATTTACATACCAGCAGGTGCTTGATCTGTTCTGACTCACACATGATAAACACCAAGACTGTGTCTCCACCCCCTCACATGAAAACTTCTTTCTGGCGTCCCGTGTAATTGTTCAATAAGTAATTCAGTCTCGAACCAAGCGTTTTACACGACCGGGCACTTTCCCTTCAGACCACACACTTTGTGCCGAATGACTTAGTGCAGCAACATAACGTGGTTTGTTCTTCCCAAATACAGACGCCAAAACAGAGCAGGGCTTTCAAGCAGCTTGTTAGAGAGGTCTTATAATAAAGGAGAAGAAGGGGGCTTGTGAGGACACTCTAAGGAAACATCTTAATGAAAGCACTGGGCTACAAACTGGCCTGAATACGCTGCCTTTGCAAATTCACCACAGAATAATTAGACGTGCCTGAAAGGTCTGCTGTTTTCATCCGATAAAAAGTTGTTTTTTTCCCCACAGATGCTTCAGGAAGTGCAGAGTTAGTGTTAGTGCCTCACTCTGTGCATGTGAGTGTTAGCATTGTGTGTGCTTCTTCTAGTTTGTGTCTCTGCAGTGTGCTGCTGTGCACATGGTCAAAGGTCATACCCTTCTTATCTGACCTAAAATGTAAAAATCTAACGCATAGAGTTCGTACCATGAATAAATACATTCTCTATACGGAGCGATGTACCCAAAGGGCTAAATACTCTTCTGTACATCCAACCTATTTCACTCCAGCAAGCACTGTTGTATAATTACAATGGTCAAGATTGCATTTATTTTAATGCGGAGGAAGAAATCCCAAGGTTTGTGGTGGAATAAAAACATTTTGGGCTTACAAGCAATGAAACGTGGGTTATAATGAGCTTAACATGACCTATTTTCCCCATGATGTAATGGTACAGCAACAGAAATTGTGCTGAATGGATAACCAAACATGCCAAATTCAAACAATGTTAAAAATCTGCAGAAAAGGAATATGGAACTGGACTGATTTTCCTTTTTTCTGCTAAGTATAGGGGAGCACATATAGCTCAGTAACTTTAAAGCTGAAGTCTACAAATATAATCCAGTCTGGTTTTATTGGTTTCATTAGTTCCATACGAACATGTTTTAAAGTAGTGTTTGTCCGTTAAATATCAAAATAGATATTGTACATTGTTTTATTTTACGTTAAATACATTTTTATAAAACATCCATAATAACCTTTATGCATTTTTATAATTAACATAGTGGGAGAAGTTTACTTGTATTAATGAAACCCTGGTTAACAAATGATGTGACTTTGAGTTGAAAGGCACTGGTTGGTGCATTCATTCATCGGACATCCACTGTTAAATTAAATCAATAAAGTTTTCTTCATCAACCCTACTTTTCTTTCACAAAGCATCACAGTAGCAACTAGAAAGGCACTGACACACCTCCACCAAGGCCAAACAGTTCCCTCATACTAAACCTACCAACCACACTTATATCTGCGAGATCTGGATTTATACTCAAATAGCAGTCCCATAAAAATGCCTGATTTAAAGAAAATATCAAGTTCAATTAATTAATTACAGAGAAATCAACAAAAATTCAGCAAAAAGCCTTATCACACAAAGTTAAAGAAAGTAAAATAAAAAAAATGGATCCGCTCCAAAATGCAATAGGTTCTTTCTTAGCCCAAGTCCAATTCTTTTACCAACTTTCATAGAAATCTATCAAGCTCAACTTCCGTGGCGGAGGTTATAATGCTCACATGCCGCTGACGAACTTTCTCAACCATGTTTGTACCGAAGTCCAAAGTTAATGCCATCAGAAACACCAGCTCTAAGCATGTGAGCTCATTTCAACTCGTGAGCAACGTGTTACTTCTTTATTAGAAGTAATAAAGAAGTAACACGTGATCTGGTCAAAACATTTTTGCATTCTTGACTTTAGAGTAGCTCCACCATAAAAACAAATATCTGTGTGCTAACATTCAAGAATAAAATAAACATACATGTATGAATAAATAGCCAGATCACCCTCGGCTCTTGTGTTTATGCATATTTATTACAATACATTGATGGAGTTTGTTTTAATCCTCACACAAACATAACCCTGCTGGGAATCTTTGTGTCCTTCAAAAAGACAGCTTCATCTTTTTGAGAGAGAAATGCAAAAAAGTCCACATGGCCTCAGCATGCATCACCCCTGTGTTACTGTTGAGTCGTGTACATACAGAACAAGACCCACTTACTGTTTACCTTAAACCTTTAACCCTGACGAGCGCAGTCTCTCTCCCCGGAACACACAAACGCTTTTAACAACAATGAAGCTGCCGCGTTCCCCTGAGGAAGGACTCCAGCGGCAGGTCTGACATCCACCGTATGGATGATTAGCATCATTAGAGCATCAGCTGCTCCCTCTCACTCACACACACACACACACACACACACCCCACACACCACACAAACACACATCACACATGATGGCTCTTAAAATACCTAACACTCATGCAAATTAAATGGTGGCTTGTTCTTGGCCACAGGGTGACTTATTTATGATTGGTAGTAGGTCAGATGAATGGAGACTAAGATCGAAACACTAGAGAGCAATGTGTCTGCAAAGAGCCAGTAGAGCGTTTGTGTATTTTGAATAGGAGGCCGGAGATAACATCTGTCTGTGCTGTTTGCTTAAATGCTAACAAATCAATGTGAAGCAGTCGGGGGGGAAATGGAAAAGAAGAATCAAAATAGCACGATTTTTTATTCTCTCTCCCCTTCTTCTTCAGTGACCTATTTTGTTGGTCTGTCTTGTATCATGCTTAAATTGTGTCTTTTCTCCCTTTCAGCTCCTCTGACCGACAAGCCGCCAAAGATCCTGTTTCCCTCGGAGAACAAGATCAGCAATATGGAGCTGCAGCTAGGTAAGAGCGTCATGGGATTTCCCTCAGCCGAAATCACTACTATAACGTTCAACTTAAAATGATGGGGTGACTTTTCAAAATCCCCCTCAACACACCTCCAGGCAATGAGCCCGGATTGATGATGGCACTTTCATTTGCTGGAGGAACTGGAAAATACAAACATAAGAAACTATTGTGAAAGTGTTTTCCATATATGCAAATGGTGGGTGCTAATGTCCCCAAGGCTGTTTTGTCAACAACAGCGAGCCCATATGGTGCCAGGGTTCCATACGCTGGCTCGCCACATGGACAAGCAGCCGCTCTCTACTGCCGTTGTTTGTCTTCTGTGACTCGGGGTCACGTTGGGCCTATCGTGTGTGCATACGTGCGTGAGTGACCATATGCATGTTTTGTTTGTTTCGTATTATCTCTCCATTTCTTCTCCCTGTGACAGCATATTGCTTGATTTCTGGGCACAGTCCGCTGTCCACATGGTGCTCTGCGCTCTGTGAATGGCTAATGGGTCTGTCACGGTGAAGCCAATGGGACAAGACTGAGAGGTCTGGAGCGCAGAGACGGACTGGATGAGTGTGTGACAGATGGGGAGGGGGTGAGGATAAAGACAAAGAAGGTGCAGGGATTCACTGAGCAGATACCTTTTGTCTTCTGTCCGGTGCTTCCCATGCTGTCGGAGCTCAGGTATTGTTCGTTTAGAATGCCTCCACAGTCAACTGATCGAGAGTGAGAAATCACTGCTGTGCATAAACTGACGAGCATCCTGTCGCTTGTCCGCATACCCATGCATGAACACAACGCAGGGAGGAACCTCATCTATTTGTATAGTCTCCATCTTGATTCCATTGAGTTTTGAAAAAAGGTTTTGCCCGTACTTTGAAAGGGTATTATAGTTATTTAAGTCTTTTGTTGTGGATCGGCATGTGTGTTGAGAAGGACAAGATATCCTTATTTTAAATTTTAGGGGGCGTTCACACCAACCTTGTTTGGTCTGAACATTTGGACTTTTCATTTAAGTCCCAACCAAAGGAACAGGTGTGAAAGGTGCTTTGGAACACGGACCCAACCAACGGATCAAAATTTGGTCCAACCAAAAGAGTTGGTCCCCTGGATCAAACTATGTATGTATGGTGGTTTATGTGAAACCTTCAGAATTTTAGACCAGTTGCAGGAAGTTAAGACATCATTAAACAATAAACGAAGAAAAATAAGCGGAGTAGGTTCATTAGATTTTTGTGTCTTTGCCTCAAGCAACATAATGTTTGAACAAAGAGGACGTTTATTTTGCTTGGAGTGATAATGATGGCATTGAAATTAACAAAGCCAATTTCACTCTTTTTCTTTATCAAACAAAAAGACGACTTCTCTGTACACTTCATTCTAAAAAGTTATTGATTTGCTGATTTGACAACACGCCCACGTCAGACCCCTCTACAAACCAATCAATGTTAAGTATAGTTAGAGACGCAGCCCAAATAGTCGATGACGACAGGACGTCAGTAAAGGACAATGTGAAACTAACCAAAACAAATGTAAACAATGAAACAAAGACATGAGGCTTGTTTCGGAACCATTGTTCCTCCATGTCATTCCAAGCTGCGATTTGCGTCACTGCAGGAAGTGAATTTACGTACTGGAAGTGAATGAACAACTCCGGTATGGGTCAGTCTCCCAAAACAACGATGCAATTCACTTTGCCTGATGAGTGCACAACTCCCGACCTCCCACGTCCCCAGTATGTTGCAAATTTTGTCTCTAAGCCCAAACAACACGAATCCAGGAGACAGATCACAATTATTTTTCTTACTTAACACAACTTGTTTCAGAGGCACATAAGAGCATTAAACTGTTTTCACAGCATGATTAGTTCTCACTGCGCCCTGTAAACTTATCTACAAGCAGTGGAGCTCCTCTATAATATTATGCTACTTGGAGCTGGTAGTGCAGAAAGCAAGTCAATCTTGAGTGAGTGAGAGAGAGAGAGAAAGAAAAGCTATACGGGTGATGTCATGTGTTGAGTCCCCACAGACTCCCAGCAGCATGTCTAAAGCACAGACACTGAATTAAATATTTTGCAGCCTGGCTCCATTTTGTGCGCTGAAAAGTTGCCTCTCCACCCCCAGAAGAGAGTTTCTCTTTTATTTAGCTTTATTTATTTATTGTCCTCTTCCTTAATATTTGTTGAGTCATGCCCTGAGCAGCTTTATTGAGCCACACGGCAGATTTATAGCAGCCCGAGCGTGCACACAGAGAGATGCTGGTCACAGAGGGAGCGGTGGGAGAGGGAGCGATGGGATCCACTGGAGGCCGGTGGACAGGCAGTAAAATCAGAGCCGTGAGCAGAGAGATAAATCTGCAACACTGCCAGGACACGTAGACCCACTTTATCCCCTCTGCTGCCCCCGGTGCAGGTCTCTCTCACAGCCGGCTTTGCACACCGCGCACACGCATGGAGACATAAATAAAACACACGTGTTACATAAACTCTCATGGAAGCGACGCGGCCAGGATGTAAAGGAAAGTAAACGGGGATGAGGCTGAGAGAGGAACACCGGGGTCCATGAAATTGAAAGAAAAAAAAGAGACTGACGGCATCCGAGTGGTCACGCAAGAGGGGTGTTTGAGATAAGAGGGAAAGAGAGACAGCGGCGTCAGAGGGAGTTTGTCTTAGAGGACGGGTGTGTTGTCAGGAGTATTCCCCCCCTCCACTGTGCTCCTTAGGGTTCTACGCATGACTCTGCCCAAAGACCCATAATCCCTCAGCTCCAGACCTGTACTGAACTCCACCATATAGCATTGTGTGTGTCTTTGTCTGTCTGTGTGAGTCTGTGTGAGTCTGTGTGTGTGTGTACGTGTGTGCCCGCTCCACTCATCACAAATGTACAAGGCTTCTGGGCTGCAGGAGTCCCCGGGGATGTGTGACTGTGCGAGTGCAACAGAGCAGCCCTGCAAGTATTACTTTTTCGACAACTTGACATTCTCGATGGCGTTTTCAAAGGAGACAAAAATCAAGGTTGTGTAGGATGGTTTAGATTTTTGTCAGCCATCCAGTTCTGCTTTTGCCAGATTTACTGCTGTCCCCCAGTGGCGAGTTTGGTGCAGTCCACTTCCACTTCTTCCAGAATAGGAGGATGATTCATATTGCGGGGTTTGAGTTTGTGTCTCTGTGCAACGGGAGAAACACACACCCTTGCACTATGTGACATATTACACATAGCTCCAAATTTAAAACACACACACACACATATATAAATACACACAGACACAGACACACACTCACTGACTTGATGTTGATTCCCTCAGGATGATTTGTCATGGATTCGCAGTCCCAGAGGGTGGAGAGATTCAACTCACGCTTACGCAGCACTCCACTTTGAGCATCTCTCTGTTAGGCTGTTCGTCAAACACAAACACACACACACACACACAAACACACGCAGATATTCACACACACCCCCACAGCTCTCAGGATGGGTAAGACACACACGCTGGCGGAGCAGTCCTCAGTAACCGTGGGATAATAGTAACTGATAGAGGATTTTACTGTCCCCTAAAGCCAGCAGATGGGTGCACTCTAGTGGAAAGGAATTAGAATCCATTATTTCAGAGAGCAGGAATCACCAGTACGGAATGGGCGGCAAGAGGGAGATGACTCTTCAACCCACTTCATTCTAACGTAGGCTGTGAAGAGGCACAGGCCCAGCCGCTGCACTCGAGCACTGACACCGTCGATGCGCATCCATCTGTAATAGACTGACACAGAAAGATGCCAACGTTGCCGATTTTCCAGGTGTTTTAGAAATATGTTGTTGGCCAGCTCAGAAGAACAGGGAGGAACGTTCCACTCTGACCCTACATGCTCCTTTTCTTCCCCTCCATCTTCCTTCTTTACTATTTGGAAATATCCATCTGCTGGACCTAACTACAGGGTTTTGTTTGATTTCAGTTAAATCTCTTCAATTATTAGTCGTGTAAAGCCTTTCATATAAAGTTGACCTTTATTGAACTTTGACACACAAACCTCTTTGTTGACCAATTGCAAACAATAAGACAATAAATGAAAGACACCTGGACTGTCCACATTTTAGGAGATAGATAGAAGATAAGACAGAGTAGCAGTGAGGACGACCAGCAACACTGAAAGATATTGTCTCTTTAAATCTACTTACACTCTACAACGCCTCCCTTTTGCTCCTCATCTCCATCCCTAATTCTTATCCATGTTCTTGCTCTCTCCCTCCCTCCATCCCACACTCTGTTTGTTCCTTCATACTTTTATCCCTCATCCCTCCTCTGTCCTCTCTACCTCCACTATTGACCCAGTCACAAGATTTAAGGCACAATCATTGGGATCTACTGATTTTCCAAAGTTTGTTGAAGTGGTCAACGCTTCTCTCCTTATCTCTTTTCTCTTCTCTTCTCTCTTCCTCCTTGTCCTCTACTCTCCTCTTCCTCCTCTTTGTCCTTTTTCTCTCTTTTCTTCCCTACTCTCTTCCTCCTTTTCCTCTCCTCTTGTCTTCTCTCTCCTTTGCCTCTTCATTATATTCTCTTCTTCCTCTTCCTCTTTACTCTTCCTCCTTCTCCTCGTCAAGTCTTCAACACTAAAGACGCCTAGCTGCGACTCCAGAAATGTCACCTTCCACGGT
Source organism: Limanda limanda (assembly GCF_963576545.1). NCBI lineage: Eukaryota > Metazoa > Chordata > Actinopteri > Pleuronectiformes > Pleuronectidae > Limanda > Limanda limanda. The sequence continues at coordinate 12,169,760 of NC_083651.1, forward strand.
AAAGGGTGAAATTGAAATTGACATTGCGCTGGAGACTTTCGAAAGGTCAAGGCAGAGTCACTTCACTAAATTACTCTCTCTCTCTCTCTCTCTCTCTCTCTCTCTCTCTCTCTCTCTCTCTCTCTCTCTCTCTCTCTCTCTCTCTCTCTCTCTCTCTCTCTCTCTCTCTCTCTCTTGCTGTCTCTCAGTCTGTAACACACTCACTCCTCCACTCCCTCACTTTAGTAACTTCACATCCAATAAACAATTTCAAATGATTATTTTCCAATAAGTTCCAGTGCGCTTCATTTTGAATTTAACCTTATTGTAGTGATTGACACCTCTTCACTGAAAAACTGCAGCATGTTAGAAAGGCAAATCGTGGTTACTCTGTGGTAAACCTAGTGTAACACTTATAGGTCGAACATGATTTTTGTGGTAAACATTTCTATTACATCCTGAGGATTGTGTGTTTAAAAACAAAGTTGATATCATAAGGACTTGCGGCTCCTACGTATAACATCGTTTCACATTGGTTTAGCTTGTGGAACGTCTACCTAGGATGGTTCAAATATCACGGCTGAATCTCTATTCAGAGAATTAATGGGACTTTTACTTCTGGAGCCAGAATAGCAGAGAGAAGGGACACAAAAGACTTTCTCCATTAATAATTTTTTTTGGTGATAAATGACATATTTGTATTCCAAAGCCAAGGAAAGAAAAAGATCCAGTGAGAGCCACCAGCCCTGAAAGGTCACACTGCAGATACGGGGGAAAATTTTTCTATGTCGTCATTCAATTTGGTCGCAGTCCCTTAGTGACCCAGCAGTAAGTAACCCGCGGTGACCAGTATGGTAACTAGTGTGTCAGCGAAACAAAGCTGAATGTTTAAGTGTGTGAACGGTCGTCATTAATCACTGAGTCTGGGCCTGAGAGCAGGAGGCTGCAGTATGATAAATGAACTAACAGCGTTCTACACTTGCCTAACAGGAACAGGAGAGGGAGAAAAGCAGGGAAAGAGAGAATACACAGCGGACGAGACAGAAACAGGACCACATAGCAAACAACACCCCACTGTGCATCGCATTCAGCTGCTTGTTTATTGCTGCCTCGACATTACTCACTGCAGCCAGAGACGCCGGGGAGAGAATTCAGGAAAAGGTGTGAACCACGTCTTGATTTGTACCAGGTTGCAAGTTGTTTTTTCTCGAGCTGACATTTGGACCCACAGGCAAATTGAGCAGCTGTAGTTTCGGAGGTTTGTGCGGTGCAGCTGTACCAACCGTACAAAGCAAAGTCAAACTCTGGCACGGACAAAGCAAACCTTTCATCAAACAATTCTGTTAAAGTTGGTCTACAAATGAAGGCATTATATTTGTATTTGTGCTCCATTTATTACAATTATATACAAGTTGATCATATTTAGCAATGAAACGTTCAAAATAATGCCTTAAACCAGAATTTGCTGATTTTTTTTTACCTTTGCCAAAGTGGTTATTTTTTACCCCCTGTCCATTTGTTCGTTGGCTGGTTGGTTTGTAAACCAGATTATACAAAAACTAATTGATGGAATTTCCACGAAAACCTTCAAGTGGTTTATGTCAGGAAAGAACCTATTAAATTTCGGTGCGGATCCAGGATTTTCACTTAACATTGCACTGAAGATGGCCTTTTTCAACATGTTCACCCTTTTCCCAGGGAATATTTCATGGATCTTAATGAAAAAATCTATTAGTGTGTGAAATTTCGTGCAGCTTAAATTAAATTAAGAGGACTGATGAGCCTCAGTGGAAATATGCGCTCTATCCATTCTAGATTTTTTGCGGGGGGTTTTTCACAGTAAAAACTGCCCTATATGGGGCTGTTACCTGATATAAATAATACAAAAAACTGTACATGTATCCCAGCACGTAAAGACATAATAATGACAAATCCAGTAAACAATATATGGTTCTTACAAAACTGTAAGTATCATATTTACATGCTGTGAAATGTGATGAATTGTTTTATTTGTTTAGAATAGAAAACACCAACTGCAGAATGTGTCTGCTGGAGCCTTTACTGTTATGCTATATGATGTAAGGTGACATGAGGTGATGCATCAGTCTGTTTCTGTCATGTCCACGTGACCCATCCCCAACGGAGGCAACAGATTTGCTTCGTCTCTCTAACTTCAGCTTTGTTGTTATGTCAGTCCATGTGTTTGCCAGTATTTATAACACAACCATTATGGAGGTCCCAAGCTGTTACAATGAGAGTTTCTCCACCTTGTAAGCCAGGGGGTGTCTTTAAAAAGAGATGATTTCGGTAATGATAGCGCTCATCTGCCGCTGTTGCTCAGGCTCACTGACGGGTAATCAAAGAGAAGGAGCCCCCCACTCATCCATCACTCTGTATTTGGTACAACAAGGGCAGACAGGAGCAAGATGGAGGCATTATGAGACCCATCTTATCAGAGCCTCTCTCCTTCCTGAATCTGCCTTTTCATGCTCCTCCAGCCGTCACCGCTGCCTCTGTTCGGTCAAGGTAGAAGTGACAAGGTCAGGGATATCGAAAAAAGCAACTTGACATATAGACCGGATGCGTAAAAATGAAGTGGAAATTTAATAATCGGCCCATACGGCAGACGGAGATGGATGGACAGTAATAAGAGAGGCGGGAGGAAGGATAAAGAAGTGAGAAAAGAAAGAGGAGTGTGGAGAGGGAAGGAAGGGAAAGGGGGGAGGGAGCTGGCACTGGAATGACATGCATGAACAGCAAAGCGAGCAGGGAAAAAGATGGCTTTGCCATTCACTTTGAAGCATGCTCCACTTCTGTCTCTCTTACGTAAGAGAAAAATGAAGAAAAACAAGTGCCAAAAAAAACTAGGCAGGGCGGAGAGAGGAAATAAGGAGGCAAGACAGAACTTCCAAACTTCAGGGCTCTGATGTTTCCGGCGAGCGAGTGGCTGCATCTGGACTCTGGAGTTAGTCACCACGCCGCACCGAGCTTTGGTGTTGAGTGATGGGTAAAGGAGCTCGTATAGAGAGAGAGAGAGGGAGATCAGTCAGTGGTGTGAAGAGAGACAAGAAAGAAGGAGGGTTGAGAGGAGGCGGCAGGCGACAGGGAAAAGATAAGGAGACAGAGGAGCGAAACGGAGGGGGGGGGGGGGGATAAACAGAGAGGAGGGGGACCACACTGAGCATCTGAACCCCAGAGAGCGATCTACAGTAGAGATATCTACAGTATCTCTCTCCTCATCTTTCTTCATGTTACGTAAGCCTGCCTCCCCGGCCTCGCTGCTGACAAGTGCTTGGTGACCAGCTGAGGCCCTTCACATACAGTATATCTGTTCTTCATTAAGTAAAGGAGACCCCCAGCTGGAGGCGCTGAGCAGCACTGAGCAGCACTGTACCTCATATCACCGCTGCCCTCTTTGTGCCGTGCCATTGATTTCTTATGACAATCAGTCTTCGTGATGTCACCATCGCCCACGGCAGCGAATGTTGCTATGGAGATCAGTAGATCTGCACCGAACTGCTGCCTCCGGGGCGGGGTGTATGCACGCCTGCACTGGTGCATGTGTCTGTGTGCACGTCCTCCTCGCGTGTGCCTGTGCACACTGTTCATCTTTAATTGCCATCTGCAATCTGCATCCTGAACACAGTCAGTAATTCGAGGGGCTCAGCGTGGGGTAAATAGCTGAGACTCATTTACAAGTGTGTTAATGGACTTTCTCCGTCTTTCCCTCGTCACTCTCCCTCCTGCACTCTTTTTTCTTCTCCATCACTCTTTCTCTACTTCTCTTTTCCCTGCTTGCACACAGTCACACTCTGCACTGTGCATTAAAACATATAGTGCAGAGCAGAGTAAGAGCAGAAGCAGTGTACAGGTTGGTTAAACTTCTGTTTTTGGTTTTTGGTTGTCAGATTAACCTGTTTTTATCTGTAATTTACCCAGTGGAGGGCTGTGAGTCACCATTTCCTTCAGCTATTTAGTCACTCCTTGCAATTTCTCCACTCGTCTCTGCTCCTTCCTCCTCCCTGCTTCTTTCCTTCCTCCCTTAACTACTCTGTTCAACCCCTAAAATGTGTTATTAGTACTAAACAATGGGATAGTAGGCATTTTAAGTACCAGCTTTACTTTCCCTAATAACCACCTTCAATAGTAATAATTACCCCCTTTGAAACATAAAGAAAGAACCCTTCTCCGGTTACTAGGTAATAAGCTTGCAGCTGGGATTGTGGGTTATATGTGTTTGGTGCGTGGGTTCACACTCACTATATATATACATATATATGTCATTATAGATTGCAGACCTTTTCTCTTCACTTTTAGCTTTTTGTGTTTGCCACTTTATGGGCATCAGCTTGTTTGATCAAAGCAAATGTTCATAGCTAAACCGAAAATGTCCATTAACGGCCCATTACATCGTTTTCTTATTTTATTTCTCACATTATTATAAGTACATTTTCACGTTTCTGCCTGACATTGACAAAAATCTGGATATGCATTGTATTTACAAACTCTCCACTTAGCACATTCTAATCTTAAATATTCACCATCAGTTCTCAGCACTTCCCTATGAGATATTTTCATAGTCAGTCCATTTTTAAACTTTATTCACATGCATAATGTATGAAGTTACAAATAAATGTGATCTCTCCTCCCATTGATACTGGTCGTAGGGTGTTTTAATCTTGGTAGTTGAGAGTAGGTTTACTGGTGAGGTTGTGTCTACAAGGGGACCAGATTCCTGAGTCACTTTATGGCCAACACGGACGATACAGCAACCAATAAAATACAGTTTCTTTGATATCTGACCATGTAGAGATAGGAAACAGGGAACATGCGGAGAGACACCCAGCCTCAACATTCATCTGTCATGTCTATCTGGCGTTGTCGCAGTTATGTCATGTGTCTGAACCACGAGGTCACCACTCCACCAAAGAAAGTGTCTTCACGTGATCGTTAAGGTCTTTGTGATACCAGAGCCACTTAATAAGGTCAATGTTGGTGCCAATAAGGATCCAGTAAATTTCCCCATCAATCAACATATGTGAGTACTGTATTAACGTCACAATCTATCACTTAACTCTTTTACTTCCTGCCATTCCTGTGGGCTATTAACACCGGCCACATGCTCTGTGTCATTAATAACCACTTAACTTGTTAACCGGCTCCCGCCGAGCCCTCATTGATCCTGGTGTATGCAAGATTAGGAGTATGGATTGGTTTTGATAAAAGTCTGCTTTCTAGTGGCCATTTGCTTCTTCCTCTCTGTGCTCAGCCTCAGTTTTATGTCTCAGACTACACACTGTGACAATGGGGGCGAGCTCCCTATAACATCTCTTTTATTTTTAATGCCCCTTTGCAACTAAATGAGGGGCATCCACAAAATAACACAGCAGGGACATTTTTACGAAGTTTTGGCTGAACCTAAGACACACACTTTGAAATGTGTCATCTTTTATAGCTTCCCTCTAAGAGATAGCTGTGTCAATCCGGCTGAAACAGACGTGGTGCACATGGCGTCTTATCTTTATAACGTTATCAAGCCCCAGTCTCTTCTCAGGATGCTTGTTTTGCTATTAGTTTTCCAGATGAGGCTAATCATTGTTAATTCTATCAGGGAAAAGATAAGTAATCCCCTTCATCACTGGCCATGGGATACTGTAAAGCAGATAATATATTTGGACATCCAAATGGAGTCTTACACCGGTCATCTTTTTCAAATCTGCATCACTTGCAAAGCTCCAAACCGGCTTTGAACAGTTCCCTGCTAGTATTTCAAAGTCAAATTCAGAATCTCCCAGATACATTGACATATGATACCAGAAAAGAAAAGAGACTTAAGACACATTTAATCAAAACCACAATTTTTCCTTAATTCAAACCAAAATACTTCTGTTGCCTAAATCCAACCATGAGCAGAACTGTGGGTGTGAACTCCAGTCTTTTTCTCCTCAAACACCTCCTCCACACACTGCCATTAATAAATCTAGCTCTTCACTCATTTAAAAGGAACTTTGCCTCCGGACACAATCTGCCCAGCCATTGTGTTTCCACCGCAGTGTAATTGGCAAAGCATTTTAGTAGTGAATGAACATAATTACGAGGAGATGGGTGTTGAAAAAATACCGGCATTGGTTATTTGTTCAAACGTTAAAAGCTGATTTGAAAGGCAGGTCTGCTCAGACAAGAAACAGAGTATATCTAAAAAGTAGCCTATATCTCATGTGTGGTATCAAAGTGGGAAAGAGTGTGATGCACAGTAAAATATAAAACTTGTTACTTTGAGACATCAACTTGAGAATGATGAGCGCAAATCTCCACTTCCTCTGGTTGGACACAAATGAAGGTGAAATATCTCTGATACGGACGCTGCCATCTTGTGCTCTCGACATCCGCGGGAGTTGGAGTCTGTGCAGAAGTTGCCATGGTTTGGAGCTGTGGTTTTGAGGTCCCGCCCATACACCCACTCGACCAATCTTGAGTCAGTCTCTGCTGTCAATCATGACATTTCAGGCAGTTTTTAATTATATGAACTAATCAAAACCAAATTTACTGGAAGATGAACACTTGAACATACATTAATGTGTTGAGAACTATCTAAAGTGACAAAAAAACATGTGTTTAGCTTATGTCCAATCAGAAACATGGAAAAGGCAGGATTTGTGCTGGCCACCAGGTGGTGATCAAAATGGTTTTGCTTTGGTAGGCTGTCCTGTTGTCCATTTATACGTCTATGTTTTAGTCCCATATCCTACCAATCAGCTCTTAAACATGAAAGCAATATATCCAGAACATTTATCGTGTACTTTTTGCAGACTAAGTAGAGCCACATCTTAACCTTGCTGATGACGGATCTGAAAACCTTTTTGGAACAGCTACAAGGGGCAGAAATGAAAGCACAAACAAATAGCCTGTTCATTTAGAAGTGCTTCTTGGCATTTTCAAAGCATTTCTGGACGTATAACGATTTCTCATGTCCCTAAACCTCTCCGACCTGCCATCTCTCCTCACTTACTCTCACCGCAGGTTTCTGTCACTGTCTCTTTCTGCACTCGGAGGAGGTGTTTTTTAAATTCCTGCGGAGCTCTCACCATCTGTCCAGTGCTGCCTGCTGGCACCAGAACCTGCCTGTCGCGAGGACTCGCTGGTCTGTGTGTCCAGCAGCCGCCAGAGTTGTTTCGATTTGACACTTCACTTTTCGTCTCCACTGTCGCCAACTGCTCGCTCATGATGGGAACAGTTGGGTTTCCCTCAATAATATAGTCAGGCCTTGGCTCTGCTCTCTGAAGTGCCTTCAGCCGATGCAGTTTGTGGTTTTGGGCTATACAAATAATTAAATGAATTTATTCCTTCATCCACGGATTTGTTCGGTTTGCAAATCTTGAACAATTGTGGTGCTATACATTGGTTAGCATCGTGGCGTAACAGCAACATTGTTCGATTCCCAGACGTGTTTCTGTGTGATGTTTACATGTTCTCCTCGTTTCTGTGTTTGTTTTCTCTGGTTATTCCAGCTTCTTCATGCAGATTGGGGCTATATTGATTGAAGACGAGTAATAGAGAGTAAATGGTTGTTTGTCTCTGTATGTTGGCCCTGTGATACGCTGGCGTTCAGGCTGAACCCCGCCTCGATCCCAATATCAGCTGGGATTGGCTACAGCCCTCTCATGACCCTCAAAGGATGAGTGGAAGCCTTTGATGGATGGATGGAATCCTGGAACTGTAGATACCTTCGCAAAGGAGGTTTTGTTTTCATTGTATATGTCTGTTAGTTGGCATCATTCCACCAAACTTAGAAAGACATAATATGGGTCAGGGAAAATACATGACATTGTATGACATTTTAACAAATTGACATGTGAATAATCGATATCTATGAGTGTGTGAAATTTAGTGCAGCTGCTCGGCATTGGCGGATATGAACTCTACTGAAAGTTAATTTTTTCACTTTGTGCAACTTGTGCAACACTGCCCAGTATAACCATTTCAACTTCAACTTATCTGGTTTCCTCTTTTTGCATAAAATCAGTAAAACCAAAAAGTTATTGTATTTAAACAACATCATTTCAGTAGCTCTATTCTGTGTTCTAGTTCATGGTTTCCCTCATTGACTCATTTAATTATCCTGGTCATGGAACAAGCGTGACCTTTTCCATATGAGGTGCGGCGGCGAAACAAAAGCTGGCAAGCATACAACTTCACTCTACTGAACTGCTACTATATTAATCTCCTCTTCTCCTCATTTTACTTAATTCGTCTTCTACTCAGTGGCTTTTCTAATCTCTTGCACTCCTCTATTAGAGATAACATGACCTTTTGTGTGCTGGCAGTTTCCCGTGTGGCCTTTAAAGTGTGAGGCGGACTGGGAACAGCTGTGGATCAAGTGGAGCATAATGTGGAGCTAAAGTGGACTCCATCACAGGGATTTGACAAAGAGGGCCATCGCACCTCTTTGTCCTGAACTGAAAAATGAGAAAATAAGTCACCTTTACGTATGTGAAAGTGTAGCCAAGCTTATAAAGACTCGTCTGACCTTATCTCTTGTTCTGCTCATTGTTCTCTTCGCCAGTAGAGGCCCTGCTTATCGCACCGTGTTTAACATGTGATCTGTCGCTTTCACTTTTTCACGGTGTTCCTCCTCATCGCACAACTCCTGCTTCGTTTTCTTCTCCCTCCAGCTCCATCACCTGCTTGACCGAGGCTCTTTCTGTGTGCATGTTCTCCCTGTGTCTGTGAGGGTTTTCTCCGGGTACTCTAGCTGCCTTTCACAGTCAAAAGACAAAATCCATACCAATATGTTTTAGTTTTAAAACTAAAACTACTTCTGTCCACACAAGCGCTTTAGCCTCACATCAGGATGATCCCCGTCCATCCTTATACACTTGGAAACGTAATCACGTGGCCATTCATGTAAACTGGGCATGTGTGTACAGGTGTTAACAGACAGACAGTGGCAGATTATTATTATTATTATCCTACATTAAATACTACAAATGAGAAGCTATGGTAAAAAGAAGGAGGAGGAACTGCTTCTGATTTGCTGACTGTCGGGTCAGGACTGATACTAATCAAGAAGCGATTGTGAGTCATCGTTTTCAAATGTCTCGTTTTTTGTCCGTCCACACTACAACGCAGCTCTTCATATATCCAAATCTGAGGAAACTATACCAACAGGTATATATTCACTGTGCTGCTGCAAAGTTCAGCAGTGCAATGAGCCTGGACTTATTTACTTCCATATTTGCTTTTGTTACTTTTCCTTTGAGTATTAAAAATAAAATTGTTTTTTCCATTCCCTCTCTGCACCTCACTCACCGGTGAGAGAAAGTAATTTAAGAGTGAGCATATTTTAATATGCTAGGTCTGGCATTACTGCAATAGTTAATGTTCAGTTGCTTGTTAGAGAAAGCAGCGAAAAAATACAGGCTGTTTTTTTATTGCAGTATATATTCGCTGCAACAGAACCTTGCACACTAATGCTGCCTCTCCCAGTATCAGGCTTCCTTTTCCTTCACGAATGTGGCTCTCATGCGTGGTATTCCCAGCAGAATCTGTGAAACAAATATCTTTTTCATTACCCAGATTCCCCATGCTCTGCAAGATTTCTTTAACCCATGTGAATTAAAAGCAAGTACACACACGAGTAAAAAAAAATACACACATGCACGTGCATGCATGCAAACAGGCACACACCACACAGCTCTTGCCTCATTGGAGAATCATTGTTATTCTTTGATGAATTGTCCTTTTTTGTTTTCATATATTCAACATGGGATCCTCATACATTCCCATGAAAGCTAATTTATACACACTAATTGTGCCAGTATGCTGAAGGCCTGCCTCCGGAGTCTCATCAGTCATGACACCGAGACACAGCAACATGTAGATTTAAACTACCATTACTTAACGTTACCCTACAAATTCATTTCATGGTCCGTGTGCCAACTCAAGCTTGTCCTCCCCGAATCGATCGATCAGGTTGTGCTCACCTCAGAGGAGGATCCACCTGGAAGAGCTGCCACACATGAAGGAGTTCACCACAAAACTGTAGCTTACATGGTTGCCATGATGTGCTCATTAAACAAAGTGGTCCTGTCCTGTTTTAATTAACAGCACCATAATATTAAAAGACAATTTATATTGATGAGACAGCTGATAAGCAGGTCAGAGAGGAGACACAGCCTCTGCCTCCCTGATGTGACAAAAACCCGTTCATTTAGAAGGCCGGAATTAATGACGCTGGAATAGTCCATGTAGAATTATTAAAATGTTATCTGATCAAACTGTGATGAGCTTTTGGATGTTGATGGAATAATTATCTGAAAAGCCAGACATCTGGCTTTTTCCACCAGCGCTCTATTGCAGCATTTGTGAAAGAAAAGGTGCAGTGAAAAAGGTTTAAAAACTCTGTCAACATAGATTCAATAATCTGTCAATAAAAGCAAACAAACTTCAAATCTTTCAGACATAAGGACAGGACACTTTTCAAGAGCATTTTTTAGATGCAGAATGCTAATTTCTCAATTGATGATTCTTTTCCCTTGATAATTCCTGCATTTGACAGTCTGACAGTCATCCTGGATGGCTTCATCCCTATTCATGAACATACATATGCTCTGTGTATCACACAGATGCCTGCATGACCACACACATGTAAACAAACACACAATGAATACAAAAAGGAAAGAAAATATTCCCAGTTGGACGCTGCAACATATACATTTTCTGTGAAACGACGTGGTCTTGGTGGGAATGATTGTGCAGTGCAGTGGAAAAGTACAGAATGCTAATGATATCCTACAGGAGAAGTTCCAGTCGTGCTGCGATAATCATTTCTACAGGATTAAGTCCTGACCCACATCAGCTCGGCATATTAGCATTCTGAGAGAGTACTGCAGCAAGATTCCACACACACTAAATGGCTGCAGTTGATGGGATGGAGGGAAGAGGAAGGAAACTAGGATGCGGAGACAGCGTGAGTGATGGAGGAGAGAAAAAAAAAGGATGAATAATGTGGGAGAGAGAGTCAGCTCTCAGCATGCGTCAGGACTTGTGTGTTTATGTGTTTTCAAGGCTTTCTAAGAGGAGCCCTCTTGCCAACCTGTGTTTGGACCTGTGACTCTGTTTTTCATTTGCATCCTAACTCCTGCATTGAACCAGAGACGTATCTGTGAACATGCCTGCACCACAGTGACACTGAGTGTTTGATATCGAACTTCAGAGGAACTTTATTTAAATTCAACTGATGTTTTTTTTCTTCTTTTTGTGGATTTCCGCATTTAAATGTGGATGGCCTTGAATTCAAAAGAATTTTCTTAACCAGAGAAAGATCAATCATTGAAGCACAAAAAACAGACAAACCAGACATTTAATATTCTCCATATTTCAAGACCAGAACAGCCTCAAACCATTTTTTATCACACAAGGTGCTGCTTCATGGCATTTTTCACCTTTTCTGTTTTTTCAATTATGGTTCACGCTTTGATATATGATATAATCTCAGGTTTCTATCATTAGAACGCCTCCGGTTGTCATTCTGCAGTTTTGATGGAAATAAACAATGTCGCAATCACAAAGTTTATTAAACCCATTTTTAGTAGGCCTCTGCCTTAAATATTTTATACTCAGATTTAAATTTGTGGTGGGTGTGAGCTCGCCACAGATGGTTTGGGGGATATAATGGGAACGCTGGCCCACTGGCCCACTCAGACCTATTAAGGGAAAATTATATTATTTTCACTCAGGGGGGTTTTGGCCACTGTTCCTGTTGGTTGTGATAACATGTTACAACCTAGCTGCTTTTTCTATTTTCCTAAATGGGCCCTCACTAAATACAGATTCACAGCAGCATCCACTGGGATAAATAACATGAGCAAACATGAGTCTGCATGTTGTTTTAAAAAATGGCTTTATAGAGAGAAATGAGCACTTAGCTGTGTGAGGCCTCAATGAGGAATTACAAATAGATTGTGTCTACCTTGGATGACCACAGGTAGACGGGAACAGCAGAAAGCCTTATGGGTAGAAGTTTGCTTTATTTTAAAGTTGTCAAATGTCAGGACGCTTTCACACAAACCTTGCGACCAAAAGCACTAAAAGTTAGATTGAACTGAACCATTGTTTGACTGTCATTTTGCACTGAGACTTTTTTTGTGTACGCCGACAGCATTAAACAATAGAAGAAGAAAAGGAAGTGGCTTGTAGTGTTCACCTCCAAGGATCTAATGTTTGAAAGACAAGGATGTTCATTCTGCTGGTAGCAACACAACAGTGATATTATATCAGGCAACGGAATAAACAAAAGGAAAGGGTTCATTCACTTTCTCCAATAAATCTGAAAAGACCTTGTTCTGTGCATTTAATTCAAAAAAGTTAGCGAATACAATAACGTAAGCACGCTGACGTCAGACACACTTGTCTACAAACTAATCACTGTCGAGTATAGGTAGACCCAGCCCACGTAGGGAAAGAGGATGGGACGTATAAGTATCTCATACAATTGTCTTTAGTAACTTAATCAAGTGTAAACAATTTGACAAAGACACAAACCTTGGTTCAGGTGTGAAAACCCAACCTACTAATGCACACCCGCAGTGAAACAGTCGTACACATTTATTTATTTATTCATGACTCCAAAGACATAATGAGATTATTGACTGCAGCAACACACAAAGCGCATCCCTCTGTTGTTTCTCCCTCTGAACCTCCCTCACTCAAAGACAAGAAATGATCCTTCACTTGTGACCTGAGCGTGTGTATCATATGTGCACGCACACTCTCACGCACACAGACCCACACAAGCACACTTTCTGAGTGTATCTCAGGGACACTTGTCCCTGAAATGAATCACCACGCCGCTTCACTGGTAATACCTGTCTCTTTATGGAATCAATTAGAGTCCAAGGCACGGCTTCTGTTGTCTCACCGAGAATAATCACTCACTCTTTCTCTGAGCCCAGCAGACCATGTATAAATCCAGCCTATTGTATGGTTAAGTGATGGACTGGTGCTTATTTATCATTTAAAGACTGTTTACTGAGATAACTGAGATTCTGAAAACTTCTGTTCTGCACTGTGTGTTCACCAAACAATCAATTTTTATTAGCAGGTTTTTAAAGTTAACATTTGAATAGTTGCGTGCTTGTTGGTTTGATTTTTCTTTGAGCGGAACTGGAGCACACATACGTCATACACTTACTGCTTGAGTCAGTTGCACTCGCTCATCTCTGTTTCTACAATGTCCAAAGTTCTGATTAGACCTCATATTCATCAGATTAGATTTTTTTTAGTGGCAAAACTAATTTTGGAAATCTGTACATCCGTGGTTACAGGGCAAATGGAAACGGATAGCAGCTAATGCAGCGTTACTTTCCACTGTGCTGATTGTCTGACTCATTGGCATCAGTGCACTTCCTGTCTGTCAAGTCTGGATTTAAGATAAAAAAGAAAAATCAAGATGTATGGGAAATTAAGAGAATAAGACAGAGTGCACATGAGGGCACATGGACCATATTTATTACAAAGTCAAAGAATCATTATGTTTTGTATTCCATAGACTGAACCACCTCCTTGTGGCTGGCTGCAGTGTAGGTCATAAACCCAACTCCTACATTCTAGTTATTGGGACATGGACCCAATAAATAAATAAAATTATATTTTTCAAGTATGTATTATTAATACCTGTACTGAATTAACTATATAATATTATATTTAATCAATAATTTAACTGTAAACAAATGTAAAAAATGCCACTGATCTGCAAAATTAACAATTTTAACTTAACCCAGCTCAGTCTGAATATATATTTATTGCATTTCTATAAGAGTTCAAATGAAGGTATTTATGTGTAACACCCAAGTCATTGCTAAACACTGACTTAATTACTCTCACGGTAAGGAGCCATTAGACAGCGAAGCAGCACAAATAAATATAATTTATGACATTTATGGTAAATAGGCTTTTAAAAAGGTTTTTAATAAAGAGTTTGTACTGATGAAAAGTGATGTGCAATGTGATTATTCTATGCAGTTGGATACTGATACAGCTGCCTTCCACTAAAGTTAATATCTGAATGTCAGACAGCGTGTGTTAAACAAAATTATGCAGTTTAAAATACAGTTAACAGCATATGTGCGAGCAGTATATAGAGTTTATCCAGCTGATTGAGCTTACAATATAAACACATTGTTTATGTGAATATATGTACAAGCACATACATGCACACAATCGCCGTGTACTGGTTGTGACTAAAAGCTATTCCCTCTTTGTGGAGAAGCTGTGAAGGTAAAGTGAAGTTTTGTGATACTCAAGTGACGGGATCCCACGATTCTCCTAAAGTACGGACCTAAAAGACAAACAGGAGAAAAGTGAAAATAGGAAAATTGATGTGATGCGTTTTGATGTATTCAGAATAAGGTCGTGGCACAGTTTGGATCATCGAGGGGGACTCTCCGTTAGATTTATGCCAACGATCATGTGACGTCCTTACAGTGAGAGAGCAACACAACTTACGGTTCTGGTCGCAGAGACAGAAACGCTGGTGAGTCATCGCTGTAAGGATTTGTGCAGTGCGGCTCGTTTGACCTCTTTTGGAGACAAGGAGGCAGCGATAGAAGCTGAACACTCCCTCTGGCATGATGTAGCATATATATATTCTGTAGGCAGACGCGCACATGCAAATACTTGCATAAAATCAAACACGGTCGGCTTCTCAAAGGAAATCATCGGCATAATTAACATCCCAGCGTGCTCCCACATTGCCAATGAGTGGCTGAAAGTCATCCTAAGACGCAGCAATGCACGGTTCTCACAGGTATTTTTGCTAAATTATCCCACAGCTTGGCAGGTACCAGGGGGACATCATCACACTGTGTTAATGTGTAAACATTTCTGTTTTTTCCCCAAGTGGCCCCTGCCCCAGTGTCCCCGGCCCACTCGGCACAAGTCATTTGTCAGCTCTGATCTAGATTTATCAACACACTGGCCTCCTGTGGCTGGAGCTCCGTCTGCACTCCCACTCAAAGCCACGAATTTAGTGGACATATGCTCTTTGTGGATTTGGATGGGGGGGGGTTACATGAATTGGATACGGGGTGGTGTGATGGAGAGGCGGAGAAGAATCAGAAATTGAAACAGGGGAGGGGTGGAGATGAAGAGGAGGGAGAGCGAAGGTGCATCGAGGCCTTTGTGTCCGTCTGGAGCTGAAGTGGTGTTTCGAGATCTGAGGTTACAGAAGCAGAGGGTGAGAGGGAGGAGAGGGCGGGAGAGATGCGATAAGAGGCGGAGGTGTGGAAGGTGAAGAGGGTGTCATTTGTGTTATAGAAAGGAGAGTAGGGCTAAGGGGGGGGGAGGTCTGTTGAAGTGATGGAGTAAAGAATTGAACGACGGGGGGTCTGGGTGTCGTTCAGAAGATAAGCCGGCTGACACCTGGAAAAGTGTCAGCTGTAAAATGGAGGGGCAACATATCTGCAGGATAAAGACGAGATTCAGAGGGTCTCTTTCTCTTCAGGAAGTGAAGATATATGGGATCTCTTCCATGGAGGAAGGCGATAAAAGAAAAAAAATCTAATTAATTCCTCAGATCTGCGGTTCTTAAAACAGCGTATGAGCATGTGAGCCAGGGGTAGAAAGCTCCAGAGGGTGTGCAAAAAAAAAGATTACTTATAGATAGAAAGCTTGTCACTTATAAACTGCAAATGAGTCTGATGTATCCTCATGTTTTCAAATTAGAACGGCTTATAGGTTGCAATGCTCCATATTTCTGTCTACATGTCTCGATTGTGGTGTATGGTGCAGAAGCTCAGACCTCAGCTGTGACATGGTTAATAAGCGTGATGGTTATTCATCTCAATCCTCCAGTTATTAGTTAGGTATACTTTATTTAAACTGCCTGTTTGGAATGGGCTGTGTGCTCTACCAGCTGCTGATCTCAGTCCAGAGAATCCTGAAGCTGCTGCACATAGGGCCGTTCACCTGTTTTTCAAAGTTCGGCGAAGCTCGACTGGAGAATCAGAATCATTTGTCATTATTGCCAACACGCTGTTGTCGTGACTGACACCGCTTGAGTTGATGAGTCACTGCTACACAATTTTTAGATGCCAAATGTGACGCAGATAAATGGTTCTTGAGGTATGTGAGCCACATACAGACAAATGGAGATTTCTAGAAATTATTAGATAGGTATTAACAAGAACTACCCACTTTGGTGAATGGATCCTTGTTGACTTGCTGTAATATGCTCTATTGATCTTTGAAAAACATTCACACCTGAGCCCTCCACTGCTAATATCTTCTTCTGCACTTGCACTACTTTAATTAGAAGTTACAATTTAACACTTTTCATTTATATCACCAACAGGCACAGGAAAAAAATACATCTTCTGTCACAACATCATGTCTTGTTCTGCCCTCACTATGTAGGTGCACAGCTACGCACAGAGCCAAACACTCCTCCAGTAAACAGGCTGAATCCGGCTCTGAGGTTTCTACTGTGAACAGTTGGGAAATTGTGAAAATTAGTAGCAGTAATGTAGTGATAGTGGTTACGGATTAGAAAAAAAATCAGATACCATAAAGAAGAGTGAGAAAAGAGAAGTTACACAACCACAGATCCCAATGTGCATTTTGATAAACATCTAATAAGTGAGCTGCCATACTGAAAAAGATAATTAGTTTGACCAATTTCAAAAATACTTCAATTGACAACCCAGAAAGTTTGTTCAATTAAAGTTCACAAATTATATTTATACAGTTGATTATTTAAATTTCATAAAACTTTCTATTTGTCTATTTGAAACAACACAAAGTTTCGATTTACCTCTGATTCATGTGTCTGAATTAGCTCAGGTTCATGGGAATCATATCATGTTGTTGACAAAATAAAGGTTTGTATCATTTAATCAATTATCATTGGTGTCTCTACATGCAGATTTTATTTTCTGGTATATAAAACAGTATCATCATTGTAAAACAAACATTTTAGTTTGACATTGTATTGTTTATGTACAGTAAATGTTGAACAAACGAACATGGTAACATATTGCTCTTAAGACAATTGATTCCTGTTCTTCCTATAAATATCATGATCAACATAATGAATTACTTAAGAAAGGTCTCTGATCTGTAGGCACATCATTGTTCGGTTAGTGGAGCAGGAGCATCAGTTAATGGAAAAGTACATGGGCTTTGTTTTTTCTGTTCTTATCAACCACTCCAAACACTTTACATCCTATTCTCTCCTGTTCATACACACTCACAAACCGATGGCCCAGGGGCCATGTGCAAATTGAAAATGTGAACAAACACAGGTGGATGGAAACTGACCTTAAGTCACCCTACTCATTATTTCTGATTCGTCTCACATCTAATGGTTACTCATTAAGTGGAGGTGTTAGTAAAACTACACGTTTCTGACAAGTTGTTAAATGCTATTGTTGCATCATCACATTTTACAAAAATAAACGCTTCTACATTAGCCAGTTAAAACTTTTCCTTGTTCATCTTTCTCTTCAGAGAACTATTAGAAATCATGGTCATCATTACCTGAGCCCAGGAGGTCGGATCCAGACCAGCAGAGTGGATCCGAGAACATTTTCTCACTTTCTTTAATGTTGCGGGACAGGGTTGTTTTTCACAGCTGTCCCAGGGAATAATTCACGGATGTTGATGGAAAAAGGCACATTTAGGGAACTGATATCTATGGGTGTGTGAAATTTGGTGAAGCTTGATTTAATTTGAGGAGACTGTTGGGTCTTGGTGGAGATATTCTCTGGTATAGAGTTAGTCTGACCTCAGTCTGTATTCTGGTCAGTGACTCTGTGCCTGTAGCCACTCCCCTCTTGCGTCACCTGTTAAAGTGATTTTCCTCTTCAAGTGTCCTAATCACACTATTTAATTGGGCTCCAGCCCCTTAAACACGAACCAATTTCAGCTCTCTCTCTCTCCTATGTTCTGCATGTCTGCTTCTTAAACATTCTTGCTCTTATTTCTCTCTCAGCCTCTTTCTTTTTCCTTTCCCTTCCATAGCCATTTTCACAATTACATGTATAAGCAGTGGCAAATCTCAGAGAGCGAATTTCCCTGTCTGTCTTGAGCCGCTTAAAAAGCAGTTTTTAGAAGCATTGACACCAACTGTCCTCGAAGGGAAATTAAAATCTCTTTGGACATAAAACTCAGATGAACCCACAGCAGTGACAAAAGTGATCCTCGAAACCCTCTGGCATTTAAATGAAAGTGTAAGAGAAAAGCGGGATGTGGAGCCTGTAGCTGCGATAAGACATAAACGCTGTAAGAGAAGATACAATCGTTTCTGAGCGTCTGAAATACAGTCTACAAGATTGTGGAAAGGGTAGAAAGACAAGTGATGACAGATTTTGGGAGCTGGGGTGTGTTAGATTTAACACAGCCCAGCCCTGACTCTATTTCTATTCCCAGGGTCGACAGTACCATAGAATATGGACAAGGCTGATTTTGAGGAAGAGGTGCATCTGTTTCCACGTTGATCCCTGAGTCAGTATAAAGATAAAGGAGCGTTTATTTAGTTCATCATCACATCATCATATAATCCCTCCGGTGCCTTCCCCGGTATAATGGGACTCTGTCATCCACCGGCTTAGACAGAGCACCTATTATGTCATCAAAAAGGGGAATTTAGCAGACGAAAGGGGGAGATGAAAGCAGGGGTACCGACTACCTGTTCACAAAGGCCGTAATTTTTACCGGTAATTAAAGGCTTACATTTCCCTGACAGATCATCCGGGGCCACGGTACAAATGGGGAGAAGGAGCGTCAGAGATAAAAGGAGGCAGGATTCTCCTCCGTTAAAATCTCTCAGGGTAGTAATGGTAATTACGGGCTTGTCTCTGGAGAGGGGACAATATTAGAACAGGAGAGAGGCTGATGTGGCGGAAGGGGGGGGACCCGACTCTCTCACGTTTCTCTGCGCCCTTTTTCTCATTCCTGCACGCACTCTGTACCCAAAGCCTCCAATCCATTCTTTGGAGTGTCTCAACCCTCTCCTGATTCCCCAAACATCTTACAGGGACCTGCATTTTTCTGCAATGCGGAGTAAAAAAGTTCAGCCTGTCATTGTTTCACATCATCTAAAAAAAAAACACAGTCAGCCAAGAGTGAGGCTTAGTTGGGATTCTAGAATATTTAAAAAGTTGCTTCATGAAACAAAATCTTCAAATTGTTTGCACCCAGAATTTTGGTGTTGTCCAAATTAGAGCAAACTTTGATTGCTTCTCGCCAATCGCACAAATCCACAGCGGCTCTACTGTGGCACGGTGGCTGTCTGTACTGTACTCCGGTCCTGACGGCGCCTGCCGAGCCGCTCCTACTCAGCACAGTAGGTGTTGTCATGGTAACCTGCAGGAGGCTACAGAAAAGGGAATGACAGCTTTGGACTTTTCTGAGCTCAACAGTCGACTCCCGATATGACCAGAAAACGGTAAACACACCAGTCTGTGTCTGCGGCTGTCTGGAGATGCCTGCCCCAGTCCCCCCCCCCCCACCTCCTGCACACACAGAGATAAACCTGGACAGAGAAGCAGGATCTTGTTTGTTTTTAACAACGAGAATAATAAGCCTCCGGAATATGGAGAGGATGTTGTTGATGTTTACCAGCTGCCGTTCGGCATCTTTCCTGAAGGATCGATATTATATAAATCACTCTCTGACTCACATCTTCTTCTCTTGCTGTTGACAAGTGTACACTTTGAAGGTGCTATTCTATGACAGCGATGTGAGGTAACATGTTCTCTATTGAAGAGCACATACGGTAAATGTACATAATGTGTGATCATAGACTGTATGTACAGATGGATGAGATGACAGCTCCTCAAAAGTGAAGCCAAAGAGCCTCGCTCGCCCCCTGGTGGCTGGCTGCACTAAAGGTCATAAACCCAGTTTCCTCCATGTTTGTGGATGGGTCATGGACAAAAAGTCAAAGTGCATTTTTCTCAAAGAGGGTTTCTTTGGGTAGTTCTTAGCACACTGATGTTTGTTCAAGTGCAAATTGTTCCAGTAAGTTGATGCTTTCAAAATATTTTGAAACTGACTGGTGATTGGTCGAGCATGTGAATCAGTTGGACCACCACCATACTACAACTCAATCCCCCTGGTTGCTTTGACGGACTCTGTGCAACATGGAAACATTCTTATCCGAGAAACTTTGGCCTCATTTCTGGATAGTGGGAGGAAGTGGAGACATGTTGTACATCTTTATTTACAGTCTATATCAATGACACAGATGGATGTACCGCCCCTTGCTAAATTGAGCGTGCACACACACGGTGGTAATTGATTAAAAGCGATCTCAAATATACCGCAAAGCATCAGTCAGTTGGAAATATCTCATAATTTTGTTGTTCAAAGCCCCAAGCGTCTATTTGCTGCTTGTCTTGTTTGCTGTCTTCTCCTTCCCATGTGCAGAGAACGATTAGACGGTGCCATGTGAGTTTGTTCATGCTTGTTTCACACCTTGTGGGGGAAGATTCATGACTGACAGGACTTGTGTCAGATTCTCCTGCAGCGATAACTACAGGATATCTTTACCGTCTCTCTCTATCATAGACACTCATGCTAAATGGTTTGTATTTATATCTCGCTTTTCCGGTGTTAATGATAACTCAAAGCGCTTTACAGTATTTGCCATTCACCCACTCACACACACATTCATACATGAACACACAAGCGCTTTATTTAAATGCTTGAGAACACTCACATTAAAGTCTCAATCAAAAGTTAGGGTGTAGAGCATCGCAGTGTTGCAGGAAAGCTTTGTGCAATTTGGTGATTTTTCACTCCAGATGAAGGGTTACGAGGCCTTTTATGGTATTAGAAGCTTCTCTCATTCTTATGTTTATTAGACTCTTCAAATGTCATTGGATAAAATAAAACTATAAAAAAAGCCGGCATTGTTCTGCTGCTCATCAGACAATGGCATTTAAAAAAAATTTAGATTTGGAAAATATGTCTCGGTTTGTGGCTTCCAGAATAATCTGATCATCTGAGCAACACCCTGGTTTCCTAAGCGTCTCAATCAAACCTGAGTGGATACAAGCTGGCAGATAAACAAGCAGCATCAAGTAAATACAAAATTAATTGGTATGTTGTTAATATTTTTGCATCATGCGCTTGTAACAACCAGTGTGAAGTGGGGATGAGAGGGGACAATTCAAATCTGTCATTGACACCACAATCCCATATTCACAACATCTGCACAACCAATCTCAATGCACAAAGTGATGCTGCTAATTCAAGCCTCATCTCAACAACACGCACTCACTTTATTTATATTTCATTCTCAGGTCAAACCACTAATGAAATCACTTCTCTGAAATGATAGCGTTTCTGTTTCACGCCCACTACGAACAGTGGGGGACCGTTTATTTGTGGTCGTCAAACATTTTTGTTTTTACTGAATATTGTTACACAGTTTGATTTTGTAGCACGATGTCTACACAAAAAACCCCAAGCAGTAAACACCAGAATCAAACTATGGTTTGTTAATTTTGAAATAAATGTTAATGAGTTTTGAAGGGATTAGTGTATCAATGTTTGCAATGACGATAATCTATAGACATCACAATCCAGAGATTATTAATTAAATCTATTTACTTTTAAGTTGCTTCCGTTGGATCTTTGACCTTCTCTGTACAGATTGATGCACAGTATGTTGAGAGTTTGTTTCTAGAAAGCTGCGTTCACACGAGTTTAACATATGGGCTCATTTCTGTGACATCCCAGCGAGTGTGGAAGCCGGCAATCGTGGCGCAGAAATCAAATTTTAAAAAGATTTGAGTGAAATCTTGAAATCTCCAGTGCCTGCTCGGCTCTCAGAGCTGACATGACTCACTTTGGTCGTCAGTCCAGTCATTACACAGACATTATCTGTTGTTGTTTTTGTTTACTGAACGTTTTGATGGAAAATCCCCATGTTTTAAATCTCTCATATTGACATGTAAACTGCTTGTTAAAATGAAAAGTTACTTTCGTCAGACAAGTTGGACAAAAGGAGATGATGCCTGCAGCTGTTTCCCATGGTAACCCTATGTTTCTGAAGTGTACAGACAGACGACTGGTGGGAATAGACTTGAGGAAGTGATGTGATGTTAACATGAGACAGGTTCTCTTATTACTGTGCAAACTGTGTACAACTCGCGTAGACCCAGATTCTAAACCTCTCCTGCGTTTGATGTGTTTTTGTATTTTGGCAGCATTATTTGTTTGTTTTTTTGGTCAATGTGTCTTCGTCAATGCGGTCATATTATTCTGCTCCTTCATTTTGATTTATGTATATTTCTGTGGCACTCATAATGTGTTCTTCATAATATAATAACCTTAGTATGGTATAAAAGCGAATAATTACTTAAAGATATATGTAACGGCTCTTTATTAAAATGTTTAAAAAAAAATTCACCATTCACTGGTGAAAAAAAATTCACCAGTATGAGCATGGGTAGAAATTAAAGTGACTGTGCTGTATTTTTTTTTTATATCTAAATCAGCTACATCAGCTACAACAAATACAAAGACACACTCCCATGATCCAATGCTGCTTCCAATTAATTTTTTAGTTGTTGTTTTGATTGAGAGACACACAGAGACAGAAGTTTACAGCGCTTTATATTAACTTTATTTTTCCTCCAAAATGCTAAAACCTCCTTGCTTGGATAACATGAAATTGCCAACTCATCATCCCTTCCCTCCGTACCTTTAGAGAACAAAAGAATAAGAAAATTCGAACAAATGAGCAAAGTGCAATGTTCACTTTGCGGCGAGGAAAAGCACAAACTTGAGGTATCTCTTCCTGTGGCAAGTTTTGTAGTGCCTTGGAAAATGTAGCATTAAGAGAGTTGTGCTGAAGACCAGGGTGTTATTACGCAACATCACACACACCGACAATGACATATTGAGAAAGTAACATCAGATTGTAGCCTTTTCCACAAATACAACATGGCGGTTGCTGTCACACACACAGAGACGCACAAACCAACTCTGTTCTGAGCAGTGACATGTGAAGGACAGGGGTCCTATTCATTCTATTCGAGGAGAAAAAGATGAAACAGAAATGACATTGATGAGTGTGTGTGCGTGTGTGTGTGTGTGTGTGTTCTTTTATAATTATGTTTGAATGCACGCTGGTTTTATTGTGTTCTTTTTCCCTCTGCTTGTCTGTTCATTCATCTGCCCTTCTGTCTGCGTATCTGTCAATCTCACTGTGCGTTCACTGCATCTGTGCTGAATTTGGTCGACATCTGCAGAGTGTTTTTCTGTGCCGGGGTTTGTTTTCCTCTCCTCTGGTTTGGAAAGTATTGCTCCGTCTAAATCTGCAGAGTGCCAATGTTGTGCAGCCTAATTATCCCAAATACTGTTAAATCAGCTAAACGTGCACCGAGAGCTGATGCTAATCAGAATCATGACCCTGTGTAGCGCTCTCACTCAGTCATTTATCCATTTATTCACTCTCCCATCAGAGTAGACCTGGCTCTTTTGCTTGTGTTCAGCTAGATTTTACCGGCTAGATGTATCTTTGAAAAGTTGTCCTCCTAAATGCTTCTTTTAAAAAGCGTTTAAGTGTTTTTTGTTTTCAATAACCACATTTAAGTTACGTTACACAGTTAGTGTCTGCCAAATACTGATAATCTGGTATAATAGGCGTCTAAAAGTGCATTGGCAGGCAAAAACTGAGCAGCTGTAGAGAGTAAATAAATACGATGCTCTCAGGATAAAAGTCTGAAGCAGCTGTGACCAACAGTCACAGTTCACTGACACATCTGGGTGTCCAGCACGGGTCCATTTTTGCAAACTGGCTCCACACCTGCAAAGCTCCGTACCGTACTCGACCCATTAACCACATTCATCTCCAAGTTAAATCTGCGCCCAGACCTGTTAACATATGTCAAGAGCTGCGAGCCATCACCTGTGATTAGACCCACATGCTACACTCGCATCAAAAGGGTCATGGCCTCCTTGTCCTCCTGCTCTGGAGTCAAGTTGAGTTCTTGGCAAAGTTTCTGTCAATTTTCGCAGCACCTGTGCTCAGTCAGCTCGTGGCTTTCACAAGCTAGTTCTATTTGGCATTTTTCAGATGTAGTGAAGCCACTGACAACATATTAATCACTGGCTACTTTTGTCTTTGTGGGATTCATTTTGACGTCCTCTAGTTTGGAGTGAAGTGGAGTGAATGGGTCCAAGGTGATGTCATAGACTTTCACAATAAAACAACTTGGAGATGATGAGTTTCTTACAAGCTTATGGAGATGTTAAAAAAACAGCACAGTCATTTTGATTTCTGATTTGTTCAAAAAAAGAAACTTTAATTTCCCACCCATGCTCATACTGGTGAATTTAAAATAATCGTATTTCTTTTTACCTTTTGCACAACTTTTCTGTGGGCTTTAAAGAAATAGTATCAGGAAACACACCTATTTTCTTTCCTGCTAAGACTTAGATGAGAGGATCAATGGGTTCAGTGACTTCCAAGGCGAGGACAAGATTCCAGGAAGTCCCTGTGCCCACACAAACAAGTGACATGTCAATTAGTGAGTACTAGAGGACCCGTGGGTGACTTGTTCCTGTAGGACCGAGCTGGAGTAGATGTTTCCAGACTTTTCAGCTAAGGTGAGCTGGCCGGCTGCTTGTTGTACTTTCACATTTACCTTACAAATATCACAGTTGTGTCTCTATACTCCTCAAACTCACTGCAAGAAATCAAACAAACGTTTTTCCACAAAATTGTCGATTGACTTATTGTTTAGTTTTCGCTCACAAAGCAAAGCAGGAATGAAAAGAAAGGGTGGATCTCAAGTCTCGTCAGCATCAGGCGGTGCAACCAGCCCTCAGCCGGGGGGAGGATGTCAATAACTGAGATTACATGGATTTGTTCCACACCCACGCATGTGTGAAAGCAGAAACAACACACAAAGATGTGCACGTATAAAGTGACACACACTCATGAAAACACTTAATCATGCTTTTGTGCTGCACAAGGCACACATTCAGTCAGCGGGTGGGGGGAGATATTTTTTACACCAGGTTTTGCCAATTCTTGTAATTGCACATTTATTTGTGAATTTAAAAAATGAAACTGCCATGGGCCTCAGTTTTGGAGATTTTACCAAAAGATATGAAGCATAACAATCCACACAGGGGCCACATAAAACAGAATGTGGATCATAGATGTTGCTGGAACCCTTGGAAATCTCACGTTGCTCTGGGTTATTTTTCGTGAGATGTGTCCACTCATTGGCCAAATGTAGAAAAGCACACACAACTGTTTTTATAGGGTCTCCCACTGTCAGTGCATATCAGACTAGAAGCCACGAGGACGAAGGATCTGCCCGCAGGGCTCGGAGAACGGATTGTGTCCATGCACAGATTTGGGAAGGCTCCAAAAAACGTCTGCTACATTGAAGATTCTCAAGAAAAACATTGGCTGCAATATTTCTTAAATTGAAGAAGTTACTCTAAGGCTGAGCCCAGCCACCCAACAGAGAAAACACATTTCTGCCGCTTGATCTTGTTATTTCAGGTCACTACCCAGAGCTCAGAGTAGAAACCCTGTTCATTCACATCGAAAGGGGGCATCTAGGCCTCCTGAGTGCCTTCTGTTGGTGGTTTAATGAGCGTGCCCAACCGGGTGGAGACCCAGGGGTAGACTCAGAACTGGCTGGAGGGACCACAATTCCCAGGTGGCATGGCAACGCCCCAGGATCTCCCAGGAGGAGCTGGAAAGCCTGGCTGGAGAGCGGCAGGTCTGGTATGTCCTACTTTCCAGGTAGCCACACACACCAAGCCCGGAATAGATGATGGTTGCATGGGTGGAAGAAGTTTGGAAGAACCAGAACTTTTTTCAAAAAACAATCCAGGGGTGAAGGGTGTTGATGCAACTGAGAATCTGTTGGTCACTGTGGCTGAGCTTCGTGAATATCTTTAGAGAGACCTTACAACAGCTGCCCACTGATGGTCCAACGAACAGTGCCTTTAAAGAATGAGAAAAAGTGTTGTTACGCCCAAGAAGACTCACTGCAGGTGCTTTTTACTGTTTTAAATAAACGTTCAGAAAACCTTGGTCAGTGTCATACTTTTGTTTTTCTTTCTTTTACTCCCACTGCTGTCAGACTCGATACAAAACCATCTGGACTGAAAAATAAAATACCCAACTGTTTTTCTCACGTCACTCTCTCTACTCTGTACTTCTAATGCAAAAGGTTCGCACACTAGTGTCCTCTGCACATTACCCACATTAAACCCTCTTATATATACAGTAGATCTATACCTGATAACCTTTCTATATTAATACTTTATTGCATATTATTGGGAATTCCCACCCATATACTGTATAGGCATATATTTATATGTGGATGTGTGGATTTATTCTTTTTTTACTGTATTGCCTTTTTATATTTGTATTCCTTTGTCTACCTCAATCTGACTCATCTGCTGCTTTTACAAATTTGTATGTGTATATGTATATTAAAGTGAATTAAAAGTGGCACAAGTCCCCATGTGTGAGTGGGTATTCAGATTAAAGCCTTGAATAATAATACAAGGGCGCGCACACACACACACACACATGGTTACCGAGGGTTACAAACCGCTCTATTATAGATAATAATAGATTATAATAATAATGACAGTGCTGAGAGATCGGACAGCAGGAGAGAACAGAGGGATTTTGAAAGCTGCTCCTCCTTCTCTGTAACTCCATCGTGTGCAAATGATTCACCTCATTGTTTCAGTCTTGGTTAATGGTTTTTCTACCATCTGTTCAAACCTCAACTGGCTCGACATCGTGGCACTTTGCTGGCTCGGAGGCTAATGAGTCATGCCAGCCTTATGTAAAACTGTTTCCTCTCTACCTGGCTAATATTTGTACGTCTTTTTCATTTTCTCTTCAGCCAGCCGTGTTTAACTTTTGTGGCTCTGGCTATACACATTGTATTTGTACCACCAAGAGAAAATAGATAGCATTTTTAATTATGTGTGTGTCGTTTCAGCAGTGCACTGGAATGCTCTGGGTGTAAAAGAACGGGAGGTGAAGGTGTGTTAAAAGCAGACAGAGGACATTTTGTGACAGTGGGCGTGATAACAGAGCTGGATAAGGTGCAGTAGAATAAACTTTGCTGCCAATTTGGCGCAGCAACAAGAAAAATAGAATATTCTCCATACGCCACCATTGTTAAAGATGTGCCTTGGAATTTGTGGACAGAACATCTTGAATGTCACACCATGGTCCTCACGTGGTAATGGACCTGAAATGAATATTCTACGATTGATTCATTTTCATTCTATATTTCATATTCTCCATTTACATGTGACATCTATTACCTTCCTGTTCATCCTGGGAGAGGCATCCCTCACTTATGACTGTAGTTATAGTCTTAGTTATAGAGACTGTAGTTATAGAGATTTGTATACGTTTTTTTTCCTTTCTTAGAGAATGTTGCACCTTGTCAAGCTGTTTGAGGCAGATTTGTGAATATGGCTTATTCACGATTGGATTGAAGGTCTATGGGATCTTCATTGTTGTAGTGGAGCAACTCGAATAAGAATGAATGGCCACCATCTTCAAACACATTCTAGCTCCCAAGGACTGTTCCTGAATGTGATGATGAAGTTGCAGATGTGCCTCTAGTGGGCCACCGGTGGTTGTAATTGTGGGTTGGGGGATGCTGCACTTGGATTAGAATGACGCAGCATGAGGCCTTAGACAATTTCCTGTGATTCCCGGGGAGCTCAGTGGGAAGTTCCTCTACAGGCAGTGACTGCCGGCAGCACGCCGCTCCTATTGTGCAATAGATCTTAGCAATAAACTAAGAGCACGAGGGAGAGTTCCATACAGAGGAAAACAGAAATGTTGCTTTTGTATCACACAAGAAACATGCACAGTTGTGCTGTATTGCAGAGTGTGGTTACTTTGCATTTTTGCAACACGGATAATTAAGTGATCAGTACGTGATTTGAGTGGGGGGTACCATTTCCCTTGTGAATCTGCCATTCTCCTGCTCCATTCCCTTTGTCGCAGGGAGAGCAGGGGTACCAGGGTTGTTTTGGTGAATGTTAAGTCTGATCTGCCTGGTTCATTGATCCTTGATCTGCCTGAGGTTTGTTTAGTTTGGAATCTACAGCCCTGACGATGGCTCTGAAATATCAGGAGCCTCTCGGTGCTGCGTATTGATTAACCCTTGGGAGCTGTCCATGGTGCTGAAATCATAAAATGATTAGTTACTCTGCTTTTTCCTTAAACGACAAAAACTACACCATGGACACCTTTTGACAAGATTTTGGGTTTTAGATGTTTTGTTTTAGAAAATTAAATGAAATGAAACTCAGGACCTAAATAGTCATATGTACTCTCTGTGTTTTACTGATGGATACAAATAAATTATTCCCCTTTTTGCCGGGGACCCTCTGGTACTTTGAGAACCTCTGATCTAAACTGAGACTGTGGACCTCCCCTTAGACAAAGCTTGGAGAAACCTTCCCCCTCAGTCCATCTTATGTTTACTTACTTGGTTTCATGATTATTACATTATTAATACATGTCACTTGGCAGACGCTTTTATCCAAAGCGACTTTCAATTGATGCATTCAACATTTATGATTATGTTATTTGATCTCATAGACACTCGACAATGAATAAAGATGGCCTTGTGTCTCTGTCTGGCACAACGTCAGACTGCACCAAACACATAGAGAGGTCTGTCCTCAGGCATTTATTACTTTCTGAATTTATAAATTCCCCATAAATACTATAAACCATGTGTTTAACCAGATCGAACCCATTAGGTGGTTCTAATTGATCTCTTTTTGATGAATAATGTAATGTTATAACTATTTTTTAAAACTCTGCTCGAAACTATACACTATACCATAAATACTACTTATACTTGTCATATTCCTTTCAAATCTTTGTAATTCAGAAGCCAACATCCGGGATCCTTTACTACAAAATATTTTAGTGGAGATATGCGACAGATACACGGAATTCAGCTATTCCTCTATGTGCGACTGTACTGCACCAAATCTTGTGTGTGCATGAGTGTGTAAATCACACACAGAAGGCTCCTTGTTTTGTAGGTGCAGCGTGTTGTCATTGTAGAGCCCGGCTGTGCACAAATACCAAGCTGAGAGTAGCTGTTGAACTTTGGAAATGTCAGCCACTGCTCCTCACAGACGGTACTATTGGTTCATTCCAGGGTCTCCTCTCAGCCGCCTTTCCTACACGCCATAAAACTTTCCCTGTGCAGAGAGCGACCTACTGAAGTCTTTTGAAGCTGCGTCTGTGTTGCGGGCAGGGGCAGCACAGAGGATACATGCCCCTTAGTTCAAACACACACCATCCTCTCTCCAGAATCACCTCAGGACATGTGACACCGGTCACGGTCAGAGAATGTGAGGAAGAGGAGCAGGACTTGTTAGCGGTGTGTTGGGTACAGAAATAATTACACCGAGTGAATAGAATATTAGAAACCCTGTTGCAATACAGTAGAAGTGTCTTTTAATAAAACGATTTAGTCACCACTTTCACATCAGCGTTTGTTGGTAAGTCAGTCAGCACAATTACTTCAAAACTACAGAAACAATTTCCATTGTGGAGGGTTTGGGTCTGAACTATGGAACAACCCTTTATATGGGGCGTGGATCTAGATTTTTATTTTCATTTCCTTTTACATGGTGAGAGAGAGCACCTACCTCCGAGCTTTGAAACATATTTGTATCAACAAATTAAGTTACAGTTGATATTCTGATGCTCTGGACATGATTAAATTACTTCAAAATGAAGTGATAATTAGTTTCTTACAGTAACTGATAAATAATGTGTTGAACTAACATGATTCACTTAAACAGTACGATGTGAATCAAATATTTTGGTTTGACAAGTGATGAGGAGCAATGAGCAGAGTGAAATCAAATCTGTTTTTTCAGTACAATGACCTCTGGGCTTGTTAGGTTGCAGGATTATGCAAAAAAATGACTACTACTTTCTAAAAGGTTGAGAAATGAGCCAGGGAAGAACCCATTAAATTTTATAGTGGATCCAGATCAGGGGGAAGTTCCAGGAATATTTTTTCACTTCATGTAATATTGCAAGATCAGGTTTTTCAACATTTTTATGCTTGTAATACTTGGATCTTGATGAAATGTTTACGGGACTGATATTTATGAGTGCGTTCAATTTGGTGCAGATACAAATATTACTGGATCTAGTGAATTTAAATGTTTCATAAGGGGACTGTTGGGCTTTGGTGAGCCTCAGCTCTACTGAGTCATTCTGTGTGAGAATGTTAGTTGTGAGGCTGTAAGTTCTGCTGCCAAAGACTTAACAGTGAACAAGGAACAACTTAATTCTGCATCTTACTGAATCCAGAATTGTGGATTGATGTTGGACATATATTTGGCCCCCAGGTATAAACTGTGGGCCTATATGGCCTCTGATTTTCAAAAATCCCACATCCATCCCTAGTGGGGAGCTGTCCATAGTGCTGCACCATGCTAAGAAGTATTAATGAATACATGCCTCATACCAGCACAGTTTTCTTTGCACTCCTGCTCATTAAATCCAGCTGTAAAAGGGACGAGCATTTCACCCCCCTGTCCCCTTCTAGCATTTCTCCTGCTGCTTCCCAAAAAAGAAAATCCCACGCCCCGCAGCCAGTCACTCACAGCGCTCGCTCTCCCGAGAACTTTACAGTATGTGCTGCACCACGAGCCTCCCTGATCTATGTGTTGTTTACATGTTGCTGTGGGTTCACAGAGAGGCAGCAGCATGTGATTGCTGCACCCCCGGCCTCAGATAATTCCTCTTCAGACGAAGGCAGTATAAACATGTGCATAATATATGACAACAATGCTCCGTCTTTATGTTAACCAGCTTATTACTTGCATATAGTTCACAGACATGCATGAGTGCTAAAAGGAGCCTGTTTTGATCAACTCCAATCAGCTCAGATCAGAACTGTAATATTAGTTTAACATATTTCACTTTTTTACCCCAAGCTCTCTCCAGGGATTTTGATTAAATCTCAAACAGCAAAAAATAACACCTGCATTATTGAAAGTTTTCAATGCAGGTGGAGGAAACTTTTCTAAATTGTCGCATTACATATCTCTCTTTTTTGTCGACTGTTGAACCAAGGAGATAATCCATCAATTGACAGGAAACAACTACATAATTTGCCCTTTGGGGACTATAACTACTTCTTGCTTGGATCAACTCTCAGCAAACTGCAATTGCTGACTCCTGACCTTCCCTCATCCCGAGCAGCAGCTCTAAATAAAATAATATTACCATCAGCCTCTGCTCACTTCCCTCTGCCTCCATTTATCTTTTGGACACGGTCTCTGGGGGTTAAGGAAGCTCTCGAGTGCCCTCATGTGTTCACTGCTGTTTACATGCATTTTAGATCAGTGGCTGTCTGTGTGTGTGTGTGTGTGTGTGTGTGTGTGTGTGTGTGTGTGTGTGTGTGTGTGTGTGTGTGTGTGTGTGTGTGTGTGTGTGTGTGTGTGTGTGTGTGTGTGTGTGTGTGTGTGTGTGTGTGTGTGTGTGTGTGTGTGTGTGTGTGTGTGTGTGTGTGCATATCTTAAAATTTCCTGAGATGTTTCCCTCGGGTATGTGAGAAAGCAAAGACTGTCTGCTTTTATCAGTGTTTATCAAGTGTCCAGCTTACATGTTGTGTCATGTAACCATTTTAAATGAGTCTTGTGCAAATATCTACGTGTGGGTGTGTGTGTATTTTAATATATGTGTATGATTTGTGGATGCACATCACCACAAAACAAAAAGTCCTTGTTCTTGTTATTTTTTTGACTCTGAAAGCTTTTGCGAGCGGGACAATTAAGCATGACCGTCTTGTGTCTTTGCAGGAAGTGCTATGAACCTGACGTGCCGGGCGTTTTTTGGCTACAGCGGCGACGTCAGTCCGCTCATCTACTGGATGAAGGGGGAGAAGTTCATAGAAGACCTGGACGAAGAGAGAGTCCAGGAGAGCGACATCAAGTAAGAGACACACACACTGCTGCTGCTGCTGCTGCTGCTGCTGCTGCTGCTGCTGCTGCTGCTGCACGGTGTTAAAATCCTTTCATTGGCAGTAATGAGAGAATAATGGCGGCTGTGGATGAATTCACTGCAAAATATTATAGGAAGCCAGCAATGGTTTTGGATGTTTTAGCCCATTAACTCCAAATTGCATAAACTAAACCAACCGTTTTCCTGAGATTTATCCGCGGCCTTGCATCATGCAGAGACTTCAAGCTTGTTTTAGATCACTATTCATTCACATTGACACCTTAATCCTTCCGTGCAAATCATGGCTTTGTCCTGTGAAAATGCACCGGCAGTCAGGTGGAAACTGGGTGAGACATGCAACCCTGTGCAGGGAAACAATAGAATACACATATCAAGATAATCATCTCTTATACAAGACAAGATCTGGAGTAACAGGAAAAATACATATTTTGATACACAAAATCCTAATCTGCACTAAATTCACCCGTTAATGGATATTAGCGCCCTACAGACGTCTGATTTTTATCATGAAGAACTCCTGCTCTCTCTCGATTTACCGTTTCTGTGACACTTCAATGAAAAGATCAAAATGTTCCAGAATGAAAACAGACTAAAGAGAAACTGAATACGACAATAAAGAAAAACAAATGTGGGACACACCTCAACCAAATCTCTACTCACCTGTCAAGCCAACGTGTAGCTGGTCAACCCATCATGCTTTGTTTGACTCAGACTCTTGGAAGACAGACCCTGGTTCATGTCTATTCATGGATCCCCAACGGCAACTCCCTTGATTCAGATGACAAAATTAACTGTTCATAACTAACTATCCCTCAGTCAGACCATGACGAGCGTCACAGCAGAGCCGCTTGTTGTTACTCCACCTCAACCACCTCAACCCTCATTCCTGCATCTCAACATCCAATATATCAAGTTCCATTCAAATCTTTCAATCACAGACTGTTGTGATGAGGTCCTTGAATGAATGAATGAATGTGCATTTAATTCATCAAAAGTTGTTTTATTTGTAGTTATTAAAAATACTCATAGCTCTCCACAGTTCCTTTTTGCCATTCACCTCTTTACATACAGTTCTTTTGAACCAGTGACCTTCTGATCAGTGGACAACATGTTAAACCTCCTGAGCCACAGCCACCTTAATCTAATGTAATTAAAACTTGATTAAAAATGAAACTTTTCATTGAGTACAACATCCCTTGCTGTGTGACATTCATGCATAAATCCTCTTGTGAGTTTAGCTGATGATTGTTTCTTCGAGTTCTGCAGCGTTTCAATTAGTTTTCTCTCTTCAAAGGAAAAGGAAGTGTGGAAATTTGATGGGAACACATAGGAAATTTATGTCAATTGCTCTGCACTTTGGACATTATTAGAAAGTGGGTCTCTGTCTCTGGATAAGTTGTGAAACAAACTGAAAACTGTTTTTTTTTTTCTCCATCTAATATCTTCTACTTAGAGAATCTCTTGCTCCTTTCTGTTTCTCTGCTGCAGAACAGGAAGCACATTAGTTGGTTTATACCAGACATGGGCAAAGTACGGCCCGCAGGTTTTTTTTTTTTTTTTTTTAAACTAACAATTTAGTAGCACTTAAATGGCACGTACTTATAGCACTTTATAGTTTTGCTTTATTTTTGAAGAAATCGTACTTTCTTGATTCTTGTTGTTCTGGGTTTGAACCCTCGGGGTTCAATGCACTTATTGTAAGTCGCTTTGGATAAAAGCGTCTGCTAAATAAAATTTGCCCGGGAGTGTGGTGTATAAGGCTCGAAAGGGCACATGATCTCCCTTCACTTTTTCCCTTTGCCCTGTGAGCCCTTCTCTAAAATGAGAGGATCAAGGAAACTAAAAGTGGACAATGCTTGCCGAGTGTTTAACACGGAGTCAACAACAAAATACTTTTTCACTGATGTCCAATCGAAGGCTGTATGCCGGATATGCCGAGAAACTGTCGCAGTTTTCATGGAGTACAACATCAGCCGTCACTTTGCTACGAAGCATGCTAATTACGCTAGCAAGCAGTCAATGCAAGAACGGGTGGCTGCAGCTCAGAGGTTGGCGACTAATTTACAGACTCAGCAACATTTTTTTTTCACAGACAAACTGCAATTAAAGAGTCATCTACCAAGGCATGTTTTTTGGGGGGCATTCTAAATAGCAAAGGCTAGCAAGCCTTTCTCTGAAGGCGAGTTTTTGTTAAATGGCCTTGCAAATAAGTGCTTTGCTACTTGGTAAAGGCCAAATCCTTTCATGTAATGATTTTTCCATGTCATTTATATTAGTTCACAAAAACACTACATCCATCTGTTCCTGGCCCGGCCCCTCTGTCAAATTTTAGAACCCATTGTGGCCCGCGAGTCAAAAAGTTTGCCCACCCCTGGTTTATACTCACCACCAAACTGAAAGCACAGTTTTACCAAAAGCGAGTCCATGCCCTGCTGTCTGTTCGCACAAATGTATATCTGCCCTGACATTTTCCACCGCAGATGAATGTGCTAAATGTCAAACACGTTATTTGAAAAATCAATTTCGCCCTGACCTCTCTTACTGTCTGATTTTACAGCGAAGTGATGTAAAAGTCTTCTCACCGAGCCTCACTCTCAGGCCTCGGGAACATTTAAAACAAGCCCATCTCCATGTCTCTCCCTGTGAGTGGTGTAACACATTTAAACAAGTCCATTCCCTGGCCCATGTGCATGTTTCCCATTAGGGCTGTTTGGAGAGGCTGCAGCTCTGGGGAGACAGCCCTGTCAGATGGTTAACAACCGCCATTTTTCACACCGCCGCCACTATCACTATCTCCCCTCGCTGCACTCACCTATAGCGGCATGCAGATGGTTCACGGGGAGCCGAGGCAGAGGGGAGGGAGCGGGGGAGGAGAGAGAGACAGAGAGAGAGAGGGAGGATGAGGCTGACAGGAAAGAAGCTAGGAAGAGAAACAAATATGGAAGGAGTCAGAGGAGGAAAGTAAAGAAGATACATCTGTGAAAGTGAATTTGCTTGTGAGCTGATATGAACAAGCAACAGCAACAAATTCATTTTAACCACGGCTGCTGCTCCTCTCTCTCTCACCAGGAGCACCCCCGCCCCACACACTGGCTGAGGGGGGGTTTTCTTTTCAATAATTCATACCAATATTTCATGCAGCGGGTCAATAATGTATTTGATCATCCTATCTCTGTTGCTGATGCTGCTACTCCAGCTTCTTTAGGTCCAGTCAGAGCCTCGGTTTTACCTCCGTAAAGGCAGCCAGAGGTTTGGAGAGGCCGAAAGGAACAAAAATGGAGGGAAGGAGAAACTAAACAAGAACAAATCTGTGCTTAACCTGCAGCCAAGCCTCCCTGTTACGAGTCAGAGTGGACCGTAACAGTTTCTGAGGGTTGCCTCTCCTCCTCAGGCTGGCACCCACACAGTTTTAACTGTATTACTAACGTATTACTAAACCTGAGTTTAGAGAACAGCACTCATGCATCGGGCTCAGAGTTTCTGCAGGCATATCTTTACCCAACTTGGAGCATATTGATTTGCAGGAGTTCATTTCTGTGGTACAACCCCAAGGCCATAAATTCTCATTTGCGCCAACGGGACAGGGCTATTTTTGCTAGCATAGCACGGATGAATGGAGATTAGCATAGCACGCAGAGATGAATAAATTAGCAGAAGAAATCTGGCCCAGCATAATAAAGGGCGTGATCGATGCATTGTTGACCCGTTTCAGTCGGTGTTTTGCAGGTGCCCGTCGAGGTGAATGCATAAAAAATAACGGATAACGTGAGAATTGATCACGAAATTAGCAAACACAGAGATTCTGCTAATGAGGAAGGGAGAGAATATATTGAAAGGCAAAAACAGTGCCTGGAGCAGAGTGCAGTTTGAGAGAGAGTTCACGATTAATTCATTCTGCTAACTCTGTATCAATAAACCCAATCACCCAAAAGAGAAGTGGAGGCTCTTACAGAGTTTTACAAAGATCTACACGCAGTTCTACAAATCTGACATTTAGTCGGTTGGATTCACACGGGCACGAACACTGCAGCTGATGGTCACTGTCTGGTTCAGGCTCAGCTGCGTGTGTGCATGTCTTTCACTTCTCATCCGTATCTGCTACTGCCATGCCTGTTGGGAACCTGCCTGTGTGGAATGGAATGTTCTTTTCCTGTGTTAATGCTCTGGAGCTACTTCAGAATTATTCCTTGTCATCAGTGAGTCCCTTCTTAAAACAAATCCGACAACATACTGTCACCTTTGAGTATTTCTGTCCTGGACTTTGTGTCCATCCTGACTGCTTTATCTGCAATTAAGATTTTATAGTGAAGGTTTCTCCTAAAATGACACTGAATTTGCCTCATTACCATTTTTGTAAGTTTGAGTGATTCACTGAACTGCTGTTTGTTTTTCATATGTTGTGTCAGAGTCAGTTAAACCATCAACACATTCTTCAGACTCGAGCTCACAACTTTCCAATATAAAAACTTTGAGCTTTTATTTTGTAGAAGTTATTGTAAGAGTGTTGTTGCCTTGACGGAGATCAGCATCAGTCGGATATGGTGAAAGAAAAATGAAATTATCAAAATGATCTAGCTGCGGTTTTGACTCACGAATTGGCCCAGTTGCAGAAGTTAATCTGAGGACGTAGAAGAAGACCCCCCCATTGAGCGTGTACAAATTTGACACAGCACTTCCTCGTGCTAGTAACAATATACACGCCATAAGATAATGGTTAACAAGATATGTGTTCCACAGACAGACAGTAGGTAGGTGTGTTTCGCCTGCACCTTGTGATCCACCTAGATCTTCATCATTTCCCACGTGAGGCTCAGGTTGTGCAGCGGTGGTAGTTATCTATATTGGGTTGTATGGCAACGAGCTCTGCCAGCTCATATAGTGCGATAATGTGAAACAGAGAAGCTTCAAAGTACCCACCACTCCCCGGAGAGACATGAATTATTCCCATGCCTCTTTCTCACAGCGGCCCAGCCCCCAACTCATTGCACAACAATACTCAAACTACAAATATCATCATCATCATCGGCAGCAGCTCTGAACGCCTCAGCCTCTCTTATGCAAAGCCGGCGATACACTTTCAATTACCGATATGTCCTTATGTGCAGTTTATCTGCTTGAAGACAAGAGAGTAGAGCGATGCTTAGGAGTCATCATACCCCGACACTCTTTCCTTCTTTTTCATTCCACTCTTCTTTTCATCACATCGCCCCTTTTTATTACATACTGTAAATACACACACTGCGTACGTGCACACATGCAAACAAACAGAGGTGATCTCTTTCTAATTTGCACCATGTTTCCTCCTAAGTGTCAGTTGTGCTGAGGGTGCTGTAAAAGTGGGCTAAATAGTGTGTCTAAGGTACGAGAGAGCATTATCTCCCCATTTCCTCCTCCATCAGGCTCAAGCAGCCCAGCGGGGGACACTCATTTACTTTATGGAATATTACTTTCTCTCCGTTTCCATGGCAGCCGCTATAAAAAGATTTCTCTCATTGCCATTATTTGATCCCCTCCCTGCACACACACACGCGCGCGCCGTGGAATAGTCCTTATTGATTTTTATTTTTCATATGTTTTGTGTGCAGAGAAAGAAATTAACATACAGTGAGGTAATTACACTAATACAAAAGGGGCTTTATCAAGATACCTTTGTTGTACAGAGGGGCACTGCTCGTGGGTAATTTTTTATCATATTTGTCATTTTGAAAAGTGACTTAATGGGTTTTGTGATAGTCCGTTGCAGGATTGTGACTCCTGAGGCCCCATCACACACATGCTGCTGCCACCACAGGACAAATTGACTTGATTTAACAAGCTGCGGCACTGTTATGTTGCTGCAGAGGCATTGTTCTCTAAGTTCTGTTTTTCTTTCTTGCAGGTTGATCAAGGAGCATCTGGGAGAACAGGAAGTTGCCATTTCCTTGACCATTGACTCTTTGGAGGAGGAGGACCTGGGAAATTATTCCTGTTATGTGGAAAATGGAAACGGCCGTCGCCAAGCAACTATCCAGCTCTTCAGGAGAGGTAGGAGCTCTCCAACGTTTCCCACGGCGCTTTTTGCCTTTATTTAATCATGAGTGGCTTTAAATTTGAAAAAAGTCCTGACTCTCTGACCGCAACGTTAATGCAACGTAAAGCAAACGGCCTCTGAATTATTTCTCACATTAAAGTTTTATTATTAACTTATTCACAACCCCACAACTAATATCAGTTAAATTAAGTAAAGTCATAATGTTCCTACTCTTTATTAAAGCTTTATAAGGATTGAAACATTAAAATGTCTGACCACACCATTATCTCAATTACCAATATTCTAGATGTATTGTACATCATTTTTTGCACACATCCCCAAAACTCCATCAGATTAAGCAACGTTGGGCAAAGTTTCATACTAATTCACAACATGTGTCAAAGGTTGAATCTGATCTCATCAGTATTTTTAGAACTATGAATATGTCTATTTTGTCACTGTCAAAATAAAGTTACCAAATGGCATAGGTTGAGACCAAAGCAGAGCAGAAATGAGATAAGTTTTGTTGTATACAGCTCGTTATGGACAGAAATATTTATTTATATTTATATATATATTTATTATAATATACAATTATTGTAGGTTTATGGCTGTCAGGTGTACACACACACCACAACCACTTCATGTATTAGAATATTTTCTAACAGAATTAGGACTTCAGATATCTCCCTTCACACATTACAAGGTAAATGAAATTCAGTATATAACCCAGTTATTATTTATTCTTTTATTTAGTCCTAAATTAACATAAACAGGGATAAAATAAAGCCTTAAATTGTTTTATTCAGTTACAAAAATCGGATTTCAATAACCTCATTCTTTGAAGCGAGTGACGCTACTTGTGTGGGAAAGAAAATTACAATTTATTTCATTTGAACTTAGTTTATGAATTTAATTTAATTTAATAAGAAATATCTATATATATTTCTAGTAAAGATATGTATCTGTGCTTGGTGCACATACTCTATAAACTACACTGCGGTTGCTATGGTGGCCATGCGGTTCTCCAGCTCGTAGTGTGACAGTGATAAAATGTAAACCTGTTCTAGCTGAGCCAGCCAGGTAAACGCTGCTTTAATACACACTATAACTCATCCTTCCCCAGCCTGGGTCTCTAGGTAGATGCAGAGAAGATAATAGAGAAGAGAAATGAATGGAAAGGCAGAGAGAAATAAAAGAGGAGGAAGGAAATGCCAGAGCGAGAGTTTTGATGGAGAGGGGAGTAAGTGAGATGAATAAACTGAAGCCTCTTGTTTTGAAAATGCCTCCATCCATGTCCAAAATTGTCACAAGTCCCACTATGGACGGCAGCCAAAGTGCAGGGCTGTGTCACTGCTGCGCTGCGCCAAAGAAATGAATCCAATTCCTCATAATCTCTTCTTTTTTTTCCTCTCTGTCTCCGTGCACTGTGCTCTCTCTTTTTTCCCAAACTCATTATGAGCATTGTGTCTCTTCCCAGTGAAGATTGATGCAGCTCAGCTTTGAGCCGAGCGCTGAAAACACTGACGACTGTCCAACCTCCGGGCCGATGCACATGTGTCCTGTAACCGCCTTGTTCTTTCAGTTTAACAGTAAACAACAAAACGCACAAAACAGAGTCCAATCTGCTGCCTCGTTTTGTGTTTACATAATTGCGAATGGAGTTGGAACCATGATATGTGTAATTATTTTTGAATATATGCGTGTGTGTGTGTGTGTGCTGTCCTCAGCAGAGCTCATGTACACGGTGGAGCTGGCAGGAGGGCTGGGAGCGATCCTGCTGCTTCTCATCTTCCTCATCTCCCTCTACAAGTGCTACAAGATCGAGCTGATGCTTTGCTACAGGAGGCAGTTTGGCAGCGAGGACATTGATGGAGGTAAAGACGAGAGCGTCTCAGAAAAAAATCGCTCCCTTTGTCTCTCTGTCGCTCTTTTTTGTGTCACGTCTGTCTTGTTCAAACTCGATGTCACAAGCAAGCGCTGATGAATGTGTCTGTGCCTTTGTGGGTTTGTTTTCATGAGAGTGAATATGTATTGTTTGTTTACACCTGTATTAATTGATTTTTATTATTTCGGTTTGAGAGCAGGATTTTCACATTCAGATGCTCTTACTCAAAACCCTGCGCTCACACTCAAATATCCCAACCAATAAAATGCTAGGTGTATCTGTGACTAATAGAGTTGCTCTAGTTTTGCTGATGGTACTGTTCCCATAAAATACAGAACTAAGAAAAAGGGTAATGTCTATGTGGTTTTTATAGTTGCTAGCAACAGTGTTCCAATAATGTAAAACAATTAAGATACTTGATTCTTTGCGTGCATGACCCTAGTTTAAAGGGACTCTCACCTTTGTTGCATTTTTACACTTTTTTTGGATAAGGTTAAATTGGTATTAATAAGGTAATGACACTCTAAAATGCAAGACAGACCCACCAGGAGTAAAAACAAACAATTATTTCACTCTCATAATATTTAGTGAAAACTTGAACCAATAAAATTCTTCGGACCGAAGGACCTTATTGGCCGACAGACCTGTCTGTTTGCTGCATGGACATGCAGGTTTTCCGTCTGCTTCTTGTGGCGCATTCGGGCCCGCGTCATCAAGGCAATGTATATAACTTACCGGTGCTTCTGAATCCGAATCCATTGCTTTGGTAAACAAAAACT
This sequence comes from Limanda limanda, assembly GCF_963576545.1. Classification (NCBI taxonomy): domain Eukaryota; kingdom Metazoa; phylum Chordata; class Actinopteri; order Pleuronectiformes; family Pleuronectidae; genus Limanda; species Limanda limanda. Next base: position 12,210,448 of record NC_083651.1, read on the forward strand.
CACGTGCGTGCGCGGAGGCAGTAGGTTGTAAGTCTGCTTGTGTAAATAAAGTTTCTTAAATAAAACACCGGGGATGGGAACGAGGGGGTGGGGCATTGGAGGAAGGCGGGATGATTTGAATGTGCTGTAATTCTCAAATGCAACAAAGGTGAGAGTCCCTTTAAGTAACCGCCCATCCAGAAGTCTCAAAGACATAAAGCTAACACACCCACAACAAGGCCCACAACATTACACCTCACATTCTTGGGGAAATTTTGCACCAAAAATCTCAAGCGACGATTCAAGGGCAGACGTTTCATGTTTGCGCAGAAGCAGCTTGACAGCGACGAGAAGAGCTGAGGCTTGAGCGCAAGAAATCTTACCAGGTTATACTCGAGTGCAAGCGGAGGGACTTTGAGTGATAGCTTTGCAAAATCTGAAATAACTAAGTCCTGCTCTTGAATTGAAAAACCTCGATCTTGAGTAAAAGAAAAAAAACATGCCCGTGTGTGTGATCTGTCAAAGCCACTATCCATAACACACTCTTTGGTAGATACAGATGTCTTTTGTCTTTTTTTCTGATCTCAACATCTCATTTCCTCTCTCTCATTGCTGTTGGAATAGACGTGCACGTGATTTTGTGTGTCTGTGTGTGTGTGTGCGCCGCTGCATAGGGAAGAGAGGAGACAGATTTTCAATTTGTTGCCCATTTAAAAAGAGATCAGTCTCAATATGTCATGGAATGATGCCCCCCCTCTGTGGTACTCTGGGACTCGGCGGGCTCGTAGCTCCGTCCCAGAGCGACAAACAGGATCGTAAACCGCCTGAAATTGGAGGTCAACTTTTTGTTTTCGCTACAGAACATAGTTAACTTTTCTAACGTCAGGAAAAGGATTCGTCTGCATGTGTCCCAGTATCTCTCTCTTCTCTAGCTTTGTATTTTCGAGCCTCTCTGTTTTTTCTTCTCAAAAATTCTGTGGGAGAAAAAAAAAACTGAACTCGTTTTCAAATCACTCGATTGTTTCTACAGTAGCATGAATTATCTATTACACACAGTTTTGTTGACTCAAACTTCCACATTATTAAGTCATACCGTCAGGGACCACTGATACAAGCTGTTTTTGATTTTCGCTAGGTGGTTAATTTGCGAGCTTGGTTGCTAATTTGAAAGCGTTGTTTGATGTTTGGATCCTTATTGAGCGCAGCCCTGGCCTTTTCCACCGAGTTTCAAAGCTGCATGCGCTCCTCAAAGAGTTTTTGAGAAAAAGTCCTTCTCCTCTTTTTTTTTGGCTGGCCCACATTCCACTTTCTACAGAGCATAATGAGTAGGACTTACTGATCATGTCACCAGCAGAGCTTTATTCCTGTCGTCTATTTTCTGCCTTTTAAGTTCTTTCCTCTCCGTCTCCTGGGAAATCATTTCGAGGTGGGGCAGAGCGAGTTGCTTGAATCATGATCGAGGTGTTTCTTAATCTACATCCGTTTTCCTTTCTCATCTATGCCACTTGACAAAAAGTATATGGACACCGCTGTCCACATATCTGTTCTTGGTCTGGGCTTTTAGAACTCCACCACTTTTTTCCTGTGAAAGCAAATCAAGTTGACTGGTCTGCACCAAGTTGGGGCTTTTATGGAGTCATACTACAGTAGTAAGAAAAATCGATCTAATGTGAAAAAGAGCAGGAGAAGTAAACCAACACAGTGAAGTAACTCTTCTTCTTGCTGTATATGGACTCTACTGTCAATTCAGACTAAATGGAGCAACCGTTGGCTCATGTGGTAGAGTGGGCGCGTCGCATGTGGAGGGTTCAGTCCTCGGGCGGCGGCCGCGGGTTCGGCTCCAACTCAGCTGCTGCTGCTGCGTGTTACTCCCGCTCTCACTCACCATTTCACGCAATAAAGGCAGTCAAAAAATATATTTTTGAAAAAAGAATCAGAGTAGAAAATGTTACAGCTATACAAGATAGTCAGTAAATAAAATCAACGTTATTTCAAATGCTTCTGCACTTATTCATTCTGCATTAATTGCACATTTTTGTCATCAGATTTTGTATCTATACTTAACTTGCATACTTTTTAATATATATGATGTTTGTCTATGTAACGATTATTGAAATGCTTCAATTATTCAAACTCAGTAAGAAAAATGTGACTTTGTGATGCTCTGATGAACTTACTGCATGATCTAAATGTTTAAAATTTGTGTGTGCTTATGAGATTTTGGGCTTAAAATTAGAAAATGTATAATTTTGGTTCTGCAGTGGAAGTTGAACCAAAGTTAAATATTATATTGGTTGAATGGTTTTAGAATGAGATGATGAATTAAATGTGTACACGTGTGATTGTGCCACAAGGACTCGAGGGACACTTTATTGTGCAGGATGTCAACGACTTTATTCCACCTTTTCATTCATGATCCCCTCCCTCTCTGTCTTCTCCCTTTCTCAGAAAACAAAGACTACGACGCGTACCTGTCCTACACCAAAGTGGACCCCGACCAGTGGAGTCAGGAGACCAGGGAGGAGGAGCGCTTCGCCCTGGAGATCCTCCCCGACGTCCTGGAGAAACACTACGGCTACAAACTCTTCATCCCGGATCGAGACCTCATCCCGACAGGAAGTAAGCGCTGTGGCTGTCTGTGCACATCTGCTGTGGTCGCTGCAGTGTTGCAGCACATTTCTTACATCCTGTCGTAGTTTGAAGTTTTTGTCGTGTGTCCTTTTGTCGTCAGTGTCGTTTTTCACTGTCCCCGTCTTGTGTTCCAGTGTTTTGTTCTCTCAGATCAAATTCAAGCTATATACACACTTAGACACGATTAAAAGAGGGTTCCTCCAAATTTCCAAATTAAGAGGAAAGGGAAAAAGACATATTGAACCCAAAACTGTCAACCAGAATCCCTTCTCTTGCATTCTCTTCAAAACTCTCTGGATAAAATCAGAAAATCATATTATTCCTCATTAGCTGTTCCCCTGATATGTTGTCTACTATATACGTTGTGTATCAAGAGCTGATATTTTGAACAAATGTGAAAATTCTGTCTGAACATGTTCTCATGCGTGCTAGCTCTGCTTAGCAGTGCCAGTCTGTGCCAGCGGTACACAGTGTGCTCTAGTTAGCTGTGATGCTGCGTGTTTATACTCTGGGCTTCATGTGGAACTGATAAAACGCAAACACGTCCTAGTTGGTCCAGACTGAATTAAACATCAGAAGGAAATGTGCAAAGGCTCTGAGCCCTGCTGACTGAACTGCCTCTTTCCTTTAATCAAAAGAAAATTGCCGCCAGTGTCAGTGCCAAGCAAAATTGTTGAAGATTAATGTCCAATCAGGGAAACATGGAATATGATTAATCATATGTGCAATAAAAAAGATGTGCGAGAGGAGCAGCCACTTTCTAACGACTGCATGTGTTGAGTATTGTTTCTGTGTGTGTGCTGTGTTCCGCCTGTGAACTGAATGTGCAAATGTTTATGTTTAGGTCTCACCAATGAACATTACCCGGATGACACTCGGCTCTTTGGAGGTACCCGCCCTCAGTCTCTTCCTCTCCTGTCAACTGCTCTCATTTACCTGCTCGTAGGGAAGTTTCACCGAGACGCTGCAGGTGGCGCTCTAATGCGATCTGAGGCATCAGGCTCGCTTCTGTAGACGGCAGCTCGGCCTAGACTTATGGACTGTGAAGCTTTATCAATCATCGCCGCCCATCTGTAGCCATTTGCTGCTTCGCTTGTCCACCATTCACCCAGTGTACTGAGTCAAATGTCCAGATACACAGAATGAGACATCACACTGCTTTAGATTACTAAAGACACATTATTTACTTCAATAAAGTCAGGCTTTTAAATATGTCTACACACACACACACATGTACAGTCCTTTTCTTGTTTCCATAAACTCCAGACCTAAACTAGAATGGCCTTCAGTAGAGCTTATATCTCCGCCAAGGCCCAACAATGCCCTTAAATTCAATGAGACCTCATAGCAAAGCCAACAAAACCCTGCAGATCATGAAATAACATTTTCTATTGCGAGAAAATTATTTAAAAAAGCAAATTTAACTTAAAACAGCTTTTATTGGCAACATTATAAGCAAACTAATGAGAAACAAACGTATACTTACTAACATTATCTCAGTTATACATTTGTGGTAGTTACAGATTTCTTGCTCTATTTGTTACTATACAACGGCTGAGCAGAATCCTACACACCTACAAAAACACAAGATACAAACTGTTACTTTGATCTGCGCAACATCCATAAATCGCTCCCTTGGAAAAATGGGAAAATGTTGAAAAACATGCTATCTGGCAATGTTACAGGGCTTCTTCTCTGACTCATATCACATCCTGACAAGTTGAATGGAAATAATATCAGTCATTTCTGCATTATCCTTGAAAAACATCCTATCTGACAACGTTGAACAAAGCTTAAAAAGATTCAGGGATCCAACCCCTGATCCGGGTCTGTGCCAAAATGTATTGGCTTCTTCCCATACAGTAGTTTTTGTGCGATCTTGCTTATAAACAAACAAACAAATGGACAGGGGTTAAAAACATAACCTCCTTGGCGGAGGTACAACAGCGTTACCAGGCAAACATTGGGTCATTGTCTTGTGTTTTGTGTTTGTTGCCTCACGACCATCCATCATTGTTCAGTGTCATTGTCCTGTTCTCATTTAATAAATTCTTTGGCAGAAAATCCTCTAAAGTAGCATCACTCAGCTCTCACGTCTTTGTATTTCTCTTTCCTTCCTGCAGCCTACATCGAGGATGTGGCACGCTGCGTGGATCAGAGCAAACGCCTCATTATCGTCATGACACCCAACTACGTGGTGCGGAGGGGCTGGAGCATCTTTGAGCTGGAGACGCGGCTGCGCAACATGCTGGTGACCGGCGAGATCAAAGTCATCCTGATCGAGTGCGCCGAGCTGCGCGGCATCATGAACTACCAGGAGGTGGAGGCCCTCAAGCATACCATCAAAACCCTCACCGTCATCAAGTGGCGCGGCCCCAAGAGCAACAAGCTCAACTCCAAGTTCTGGAAGCAGCTGCAGTACGAGATGCCGTTCAGGCGCACGGTGCCAATGCTCAGCCACGAGCCGGCGCTGGACGTCAGCGAGCAGGGCCCCTTCGGAGAGCTGCAGACCGTCTCCGCCATCTCCATGGCAGCAGCCACGTCCACCGCCATGGCCACCGCCCACCCGGAGCTGCGTTCCACCTTCCACAACACCTACCACACCACCATGAGGCAGAAACACTACTACCGCAGCTACGAGTACGACCTGCCCCCCGGAGGGACCCTGCCGCCTCTCTCTTCCCTGGGGAACCAGCACACCTACTGCAACATCCCACTGACACTGCTGAACGGACAGAGGCCGCCCGGGAAGAGCCGAGAGCTGAGCCTGGAGGAGGCGCACGCCAACAACGCCATGCTCCCTCTGCTGCCCCGGGAAACCAGCATCTCCAGCGTCATCTGGTAGTGATGGACGGGCTCTGCGTCGGCTGGAGGGGGATCGATCAGGGTCGGACGTGGCTGGGCTCAGTCGGGAGGGACACGGTTCATGCTCACGATTTTTGGTGAAAAGCGTTCGGGATGCATTTGTTGTTAACTGGCGGCGAGTAATGGAGTCACAGCAGGTTTTTGGACCCTGCTGCTCTGTTGTTTTTTTTGTTTTTGTTTTTTCCAAGGGGACAGCACCTGTGTTACAGGAGATGTTTTCTATGTGAAACTACAGGAGGTGTAACGAAGACACTGTTTCTTCTCCTAGTGAGAGACGGACTCGCAAGAACTCCACATTAAAGAACCAACACTCTATGGCAATTGTGCACACACACACACACACGCATACAAACACTCAAATATGTGCATACATACAAACACAAGGAAAACAGGGTCTTGTACATATATTTCAATTTATTTGTAGCATCAGTGTTTTCCTGTTTTGTTCTTTTTTTTGTTTGTTTCATTCAATCATGTTTATTTGTTGCCTTCTCTAACGTAGGACTTTGCTTTAACTTGTTAGAAACAGTTGTATAGTTTCTATTGTTTTATCTCTTTTTAGGTTGTTTTTGATTCTTCTTTCAACGCGCTTGTTTGGAAAGCCAGTGTGTCCATGTACCTGCGCTGTTGTGTTTTTTTTTGTTTGTTTGTTTTTAAATCTTTGTGTAGTTTAAGAGAACATTTTTTAACACTTTTTTGGAATCGCCTGGACATTTCAGGAGCTTCGAGGAGCTGAAACTTCTTTTCGTTCACCTGTAAGAGGGTGCATCTAGGGAACTCTCTTTCGACAAAAAAAAAATCATAGAATATGCAAAAAGAAGGAGGAGCTGGTGGAAACTCACTGTCCTGTGAGAGCGAGCAGGTGGAGCGGCTGGGGGGGGCAGTGCTAGTCCTCTCCAATCAGACGGACCGACAGACTGGCAGATCTCTCTCTAAAACGTCATATTTTCTACTGAGATGAACAGCCTTGCTGTTTTAGAGTGATAGTGAAATGCCTCACCTTAAAAAGAAATCTGTAGATTATTTTAAAAAAGAATTCTATTTTTATAACAGAAAAGAGTTTGCTTGAGAAGTCACGTTGATTTGCATTTCATTGACCACGGAGCGGGGGATTTGTGTATAAGTGTCATGCTGGTTTTGTATCCTTGCAACGTGATTCCTGATTTGTTCAGAGATTAAGGTGGTTTATGAATCCCACATGAAAAAATATGCCCTCTACTGTTCTAGATTCAAAAGTAAAGCATTTTCAATGTTTGTTTGTTTTTAAACAAAATATTATTCCCATCTTGATAATTACTTTGGTTCATATGGATAGTTCATGTTTAAGGAAAGAAAATAATTTGTGTTTTGAAAGACTTTTTAAATATATTTGAAGGTGTGATTTTTGAGTATGCATAGCAAATAGATATGTATTCTATATATAATATAGATATTTATATAAATATATAAACACGATTTTCACTTGGAAAGAAATGTCTATCTTTATAGAAACACAATCATTATCAGTTGCCCTTACTTTCTCACTGCACATTAAAAACATTGATTTCCTTTGGATGGTTTTCTTTTGTGTCCACGCTTGACTCTTTGTTGGCAGTAGAACCTGCTACTCGTCGGATCACGATCAACAGTCACGTAAATGATGAATCCACCACTGTCTGGGACTTCATGATGTCCGTGACACTCAACTGATGGAACTGATCAAAAGTGACTTGAATTTGTGAAGATCAGAACAAAACTGTGACCAACTCTACAAGAACTACAGGAGTATAATAGTAGCGAACACCATGAAAACAGTGTGTTGGTATGGACAGATCATAGACTGTATAGAATGATGGACGACATCACAGATCCCCAGAAGTGAATCCAAAGCATCTAGATTGCTGGCTGCAGTCTAGGTCATAAATATCAACCTCCTCCATGTTAGTGGATGGGGCATGGGCCAAACCAAAGATTCGTAGTACACGTAAAATACATTTTTCCACACACTGGTTTCTTTCATTTTAGCTACCGGTAGTTATTGTACAGCTTTAAAATGAGATTACCACTGTGGAACTGATAGCTCATAGCTTACGAAAACCTCTGTCAGAGTATATCCCAGTACACTGAGCTTGGCTGTGGGAAATAATATGGATACCTCCTGTCTTTGCCTGAAGTTTGAGAGATAACAGCCGTTTCATGGGTAATTCCCTATACTTCACAATACTTTTAATTATGGGGAAGTGTAAGTAATTATGTGGCTCTGATATTCCTTCATGTCTGCCCTATTTGACATATAGATCCAAAATTTCATTCATTATCGTCTTAAAAAGTCTTTAATCTAACTTGTTGATACCTGCAGGAACCCTGTTATGTTCAAGTGTCAATTGGACAAGATATTTGGTTTAAAATATTTATAATGTTATACAAAGGGTGAATTATACCAATCATTTTGCTCATGATTGGTTAAGGGTTTTGTGTTTCCGTATCTCATTGCCTCCCCAACACTACTTTGGCAGATTCAGGTTCCGAATGCGCAAGATGGCAGCGTTAGCATTGGGGATATTTTGGCTTCATTTCTGGATAGTTTGAGGAAGTGAAGACGCTTGGTTCATCTTTATTTGCCGTCTACGATGCGGCCTGTCTTTCTTTTGTTTTACAACTACAAAGTGAATTCATTTCAGTTTTGAATCCAAAAACCAAACCTTTGAGGGGACAGTGTGAAACATGCTCTGCCAACAGTGAAACCTGCTGAACCCAGAGGACAGAGGGACGGCGCTTATGCCCACATGTACGTTTGCATCCCTCCAATTATTCCTTCACTTTTGAGAAACAAATAACATAAGGCTACAAGCTGTGCAGCATAATGTCAATTCAGTGGGCGAAGGGAGTCAACAATTAGACAGCTTGTAATAATGGCGCTTGTGATCGGAGTTTGACCTTTTAAAATGTTCTGATTGGAGGGGGGGGGTCTTGGGTCTTGTAGCGACGAATGCATACCATGTAATTGCCTTTTTCCCCCGGT